>NC_090737.1:77730848-77740848 GCF_036898095.1 Palaemon carinicauda
TTTAGACGATCAATGGAGGCCCAGTCTTCTTGGCCACGAATGTTTGCTAGGAATGCTTTTGGACTGCTTTGAATCACAAGCAAAGGGCCAGTGTAAGGCAGTATTAGCGGTGGCTTGCTAGTGCCGTTGCGTAGGAAGACGTGTGTTGCAGAGTGCAAGTTTGTTGGTATGTGATGCATTGCTAGGGCCTTGTAAATCTAGTGGCATGGAGTAAATCTTCCCACAACGTGACGTATGAGCTGCAGATCGTCAGAGGAGGTTGTAGAAGGAAAAAACTCGGCAGGGACGACCAACAGTTCGCCATACACCATTTCAGCTGTCGAGACGTTCAGGGCATCTTAGTTCCAGGAGCACTCAGGGAAGCCGAGTAAACCAGTTGGAGTCCTTGCAGAGGGACATAAAAGCTGCTTTTAGGGTGCGATGAAAACATTCAACCATTCTATTGGCAGTGGGGTTGTAGGCAGTTGTCTGATGTTGGGTGATGCCCAAGAGATTTGCTTATGATGTCCATAATTGAGAAGTGAAAGTGGTACCCTTAGAAGTTTTATGCTCTGGGATACCAAATCTTGCTATCCATCCTAAGAGTAAGAGAGATGTACATGAGACGGACATTGCAGTTTCCATGTGAATGGCTTCAGGCCAACAAGTGGAGCGGTCGATAACGGTAAACAGGTAACGATATCCTTGTGAAATGGGTAGGAGGCCTATAACATCGACGTGAATGTGGGCGAAACGACACTGAGGTTGAGGAAAGGTACCCACTCCTGAATCCGTATGTCGATGTACTTTAGAAGTTTGGCAAGACGTACAGGCGTGGACCCCATATTTAGCATCCTTCGTAATGCTGTGCCAAATGAACTTTGTCTTCAGCAGTTGTGCAGTAGAACAGCGCAAGGGATGTGAAAGGCCATGAATGGAATTAAACACCTGTTTGCACATGGGAGCAGGAATCCCCTGTTGCGGCCTACCAGTACTGACATCCCAGAGGAGGGGGTTGTTAGAGTCGTCGAGGGGGTCATCTTCCCGATGGAGGGATGTGCAGGATGTCCTACATGCTTGATACTCTAGATGCTGTTGTTAGGCTTCAGCTAATGCGTTGTAATCCAATACCAGTTAAACGCCGACCAATGTGTTTCTTGACAGGGCATCGGCAACAGGATTCATTTTCCAAGGGACGTGTCGAAGGGAGAAATTGTCGGCGTTGACGGGCGGACCAGGCATCAGAATGTCGAGTGAAGACGTGCACCAGAGGCATGTGGTCAGTGCGAATGACAAAGGGCGTACCTTCAAAGAAATAGCGAAAGTAACGGACAGCCAAGTGCACCGCCAGCAATTCTCGATCGAAGGTAGAATAACCCGAATCTGCCTAGGACAGCTTTCTGCTTAAGAAGCCCAATGGGCGGGGCAAGCTGTTGACCACCTGTTCGAGTACTGCACCAATAGCGACGTTGCTGGCATTGGTAGAGAGAAGGAGAGGGGCATGTTGGACGGGAAAAATGAGAGCAACAGCGGTTGCTAGGGCATTCTTTGCGTTTCAGAAGGCCTCCTCTTGAAGAGGATCCCATTTCAGGTCTTTTGGCTTGCCCATGAGGGAAGCATAGAGGGGAGCAAGAGTGGTGGCAATGGTTGGCAGAAAACGATGATAATAGTTGATCAGGCCCCAGAATTCTTGCAGTGCTTTGACGGTCGAGGGTGTGGGGAAGTTCTGAACAGCTGCTACCTCTCAGGGAGGGAATGGACTCCTTCAGGAGTGATGCGGTGCCTAAAAACAACACTTCGCTGGCACCAAAGGTACACTTGTCGTACCGGACTTAGAGGCCGTTTTGTTGTAGGCAGTCGAGCACCATACTCACAAGTATGTTGTCCGCGTAACATACACTGAAGGGCAGGTCCCCTAAGATACCATCCATGAGACGATGAAAAGTTGCCCCGGCATCACGAAGGCCAAAACAGAAGAAGAAGGAGTATGTACCAAAGGGAGTGGTGATGGTGGTCATGGAGATGTCTTATGGGTTAATAGGCACCTGATAATACCCCTTTCAGGAGGTCGAGTGTGGAGAAAACCTTCGCTTTGTGCAGGTGGGAGGTCACGTCGGCGATGTTTAGGAGTGGGTAGTGATCCAGTTCTGTTAGCAGGTTCAGGCGCCTGTAATCCCAACACAGACAAAGGGAGCCGTCTGTCTTCAGGAAAATGTGTAAGGGGGACGATCATAGGCTGGAGGCCTTTTGGCAAAACCCCATTTCTTGGATTTTGGCGAATGTCTGTTTGGCGGCTGCCGATTGATCTGGTGCCAGACGTTTGAATTTGGTGAAGACGGGGGGTCACGTCATTTTAATATGGTGATGAATATGGTGTTTGGCCGGAGCTGTGGGCGTTTGGCGAAGTTCTGGACTGAAAACTTCCAGGTACGATGTGAGGAGGTGGGTGTAGGCATCCGTGAGTGCGTTGATGTGAAGAGCGAGGTTGGAGGGGACTGGTTGAAGAGGTTTTGACAAGTACAAGTCTGCGTTGACCAATCGTCGGTGGGCGACATCGACCAGAATGTGGAAATGAGAGAAGAATTCCACACCGAGGATTGGCAATTTGATGTCAGCAATGAGAAACTTCCAATTAAATTTGCCGTTTCCAAATGATAATGTGAGATTCTCGTAACCGTAGGTGGGTACCGCAGATCCATTGGCTGCTACCAGGCGGACATCAGCAGACTTAGACAGACTACGTCGTGTCCTGAAGAGTTCCCTTGGCAAAAGGGAACGACAAGCACCCGTGTCTACCAAAAATTGCACGCCCGTTCCTGCATCATGTAAAAAGAAAAGATTAGAAGCATGGGAAGCCACCGCCACAAGTGATGGCCTACTTATACGTTTTTTGGCCACTGACAATCCTTGGCACATTTCTTCGCGGCAGCCCCGAATATGGAGTGGTAGTAGCAAAACTGCAGCCGATGGGCGGCAGTAAGTGGCTGTAGAAGTTATTGGTTTGGGCACGAGCGAGTGGTGGGTGATGGGTGGCTTAGTTGCCGCTCGGGCACGTCACGGGGTAGGCATGTGTGTCCCATGTCATTCACGTCAGCTTCTGTTGACGTTGAATAGATGTCCTCTTCGTCAGAAGTGGAGCCGTTGATGGAGGTCTTGAAAGTCGTGAAGTGGCTGTCCATAAGGGCGTCGGCTTTGGTCATCAAGTCCTTTATGGGTAAACTATCGACATCGGGTATGGCAGCGCGTACAGATTTGGGAAAACGGTGTACTCAAAGGGCACGAAGTAGGGTCACCTCATGGGGAGAGTCGTCTGTGGCATGTTGCAGGCGAACGATACTGGTCATTTCCCTGAGGGCGAGTGAAACCCTTTGATCTCCCAATGGTTGTTGAGAGAGCTGAAAAAACTTTGCTATACGGGCTGTTGGCGATGGCGAGTACTGTTGTAGAAGGCATGTTTTGAGGGCGTCATACGCTACTGGGGTGTCTCCTTGTTCACAAAGCCAGTAGGAAATTTCCAGGAAGGTGTCCTCTGGTATTGCCACGAGAACATAATCTGCTTTGGTGGTTGAGCGAGTCACACCCTTGATGGGGAACTTGACCTTTGCGCACTGAAACCAAGCAAACGCCTCTCCGCTAGCAAACGATGAAAGTTTCAATGGGGCAGGCATAGTAACAGTGAGGGGGGTGGTTGAGGCAGAAGGAGCGAGTCTACTTCCGGGGTCACAAATGTGACAAGCCAAGTGTAGGTTGTGACTCAAAACCGGGATGAAAGCAAATGAGTAATTTATTATAGACCCATCGGGTATATATACACAATAGTTCCCGGAAAGAAGGTCACAAAATACAAACATGCTATTTCTTGTCCAATCGGTAACCAGTTCTGTTAACAGTTAACAATGAAATAGGCAGACATATTAATACAAGTTGCTGTCAGTGCGATGGGAGTGCAAAGATACAAAAGATAATATATACAAAAAAGAGAAATGTCGTTACTATGTACGATTGTGTGACAAACGAGTAGTACAAATCTTTTGTACATGCACCTGTCAAATTCAGGTTTTCTGTACCTGAAATTGAAATCAACCCATCTTCACAATTGTAGATAACTGGTAGGTTTGTGACATGCCATTCGATTAAAGATAAATTTAGCACATTTAAACGTGTTTTTCATATATCAAATAAGCCTGATATATTAATACATTAAAGTCTGGATTCTCTTAACGACCTCGGGATCAGAACCCTTCGCAAAATCATTCAAAGACTATAGTATCTGACCGGCCGGGTTTTGAGCCCAATACTTGTATGCCATTAACCCTACCACTCAGCCACGAAGAAAGATAAAAGTTATGACAATTCTTTTGTACATATACCTGTCGAATTCAGGTCTTCTGTACTTAGAATTGAAATCAACCAATCTTCACCATTGTAGATAACTGGTAGGTTTTTGACTTGGCATTCAATTAATGATATATTTTGCACATTCAATCGTGTTTTTTTATATTTCAAATAAGCCATATATATATTAATACACTATAGTCTTGATTCTCTTAACGACCTCATGATCAGAGCCCTACGGGAAATCACTCAAAGACTATAGTATATAACCGGCTTGGTTTCAAACCCTGGTCCACGATACTTGTAAGAAATTGACCATACAACTTAGCCAAGAAGAAAGATAAAATTCAATGACAATTCTTCTGTACATGTACATGTCGAATTCAGGCCGTTCTGTTGTAATTGTTCTAGCATGATGCATAAGTAATGGAAGTGTTCCTCTTTGCAGGAAGAGAACATAAGTTTGTCATCCACATAACATAAAGAATGGGAGATCCCCTAAGATGCCACTTATGAGGTGTTGGAAAGTAGCACCAGCATTACAAAAGTTAAAACAAGAGTAATTGAAGGTGCCTATACCTTAAAAGGTGGTGATGGTGGCTTTGAGGATGTCACCTGATAATACCCTTTCAGGAGGTCAAGCGTTGACAAGACTTTCGCTTTGTGCAAGTAAGAGGTCAAGTCAGTGATGTTTTGGAGGGGGGAGTGATTAAGTTCTGTTCACATGTTTAGACACTTAGAATCCCAACAAGTGCGTAGGGAGCCATGCTTCTTCAGGACGATGAGCAAGGGCGACAGCCACGTTCTTGATGCCTTTTGACAAAGATCTATTTCTTCCACTTTGGCTAACTATAGTTAGTAGCTCCCAAACGATACAGAGCCAGATGCCTGAATTGTGCGAACATTTGGGGTCCCATTGTTTTGATATGGTAATAAATACTGTGTTTGGTTGGAGGCATGGGTGTTTGGTGAAGTTTTATATAGAAGTCTTCAGGTTACGATGTAAGAAGCTAGGCGTCATCATATTTTAGTCCGCTTATGTGGAGAGCGATGTCGGAGGTAGCTGGTTGAGTCTACGTTGATTAGCTGTCGGTGAGTGACAACAACTGGGGGAAGGCAATGGAAGAGGAAATCTACGCCAAGGATTGGTAATGTCAGGTCAGCAATGAGATACTTCCAATAATATTTGGCTCTGCCAAATGATATTATTATTATTATTATTATTATTATTATTATTATTATTATTATTATTATTATTATCATTATTATTATTTTCTTTATTATTATTTCTATCATTATTATTACAAGCTAAAGCTGGAAGAGCAAAATGCTATAAACCCAATGACTCCATCAAGGAAAAATAGCCCACTGAGGAAATGAAATAAGGATATATATAAACAATACGAGGAATAATGAACAGTTGAAATAAATTATTTTATAAATAGTAACATCATACCAGATATTTCGCTAATGAACTTTGAAGAGACTTATGTCGCCCTGTTTAACATAAAAAACGTTACCGCAAGTTTGAACTTTTGAAGTTCTACTAATTAAAATACCTGCCTAGGCTGATCATTTCAGAATTGGGTCATAGCTGGAATAAAACTTTTATAATGCTGTATAGTATTGGGCTTCATGATGGATAAAACCTGACTGTTGGAATTACTGCATATCTAGTATTACGAAGAGGATGGAACTGTCTGAGTAGATCTGAATGGAAAGAATGATCAGAATTATAAAAAAATTTATGCAACATGCATAATGGAGGTTCTTGGAATCATATGTATGTATCACAGATCGAATCTACCAGGCGGACGTCTGCAGACTTGGACAGACAGCGTCTTTTCCGGGAGAGTGGCCTGGGCAGAAGAGACTGGCAAGCATCCGTGTCTACCCAAAAATGTACGCGTGTACCTGAATTACAGTAAAAGTGCAGATTAGTGACAGGGGAGGCCACTGCCTTAACCGATGGCCTACATAAAAGTTTTTTGGCCACTGACAACTGTTCTCATATTTCTTTGCATCCGTCCCGAATCTTGTAGTAGTATAACTGCGGCCGATGGGTATTAGTAAGTGACTGTAGAGGTCATTGGTTGGAGAGTGAATGAATAGTGGGTGGTGGGCAACTCCGCCACGTCACGGGATGGCCGTCATAAGGACGACGACTTTGGTCATTAGGTCCTTCATTGTCAAAATATCAACACTGGGTATGGCAGTACATGCAGGTTCGGGTGAGCATCATACCACGTACAGAGGAGTGATACCTGTTATTTCCCTGAGAGCGATCGAAGACTTCTGGTCTGCCAATGATTGTTGAGAGATCTACAAAAGTTTGGCCTTACGGTCTGCTGGTAATTGTGAGTACTGCTCCAGATTGTATGTTTTGATGGTGTTTTACGCTAATAGGGAGTCCCCTGCTTGCAAATCCAATCAGATATTTATAGGAAAGTGTCCTTAAGGATTGCCACTAGAACATAGTCAGCTATGATGCTTGACTGTGTAATGGCTTTGATGTGAAACTGGACTTTGGCATGCTGAAACCAGGCGCACGCTTCTTCGCTGGCAAAAGACGGCAATTCCGTTGAGGCAGCGTGTTTTGAAGAGGCATGTTTGGTGGATGGCATCTTTAAACTCCAGGGCACTGCAGTGACGGGGAAGGCCAAAGGAGGATACCACGAGAGGAAGAAGTCCGGACCACCTAGGAGTTTCTTAGGGGCCACATAGCCCACGAGAACACACTATTGAATGACAAGTTGTCTCCTACCTTGCAAAGGGCCAAATCAGACATAATTGTTGATGAAACCCCAAGTGAAATATCTCGTAACAGACGAGCAGACGGGATCCAGTTATACCATCAAGGAGCTCCTACTGTTGGCCAATATGCTGACGCAAAAGAAGGAGGTTGAAAGACCTGAGGCCGAGATCCAAGACTACGCAACCCACCTGTGTTCATGACTGACAAGAGTGTCCCGGTGAATTTTAAGGTTTAGATCGTGGAAGATGCTGGAGAATGTCGTAGTCCTGGAGGAACCACAGGAAAGGACACCTTCCATCCTAAATCCCGGGCAAATCTCAACTAATCTGATAGGGATACCATAACCACAAGCTCTACAGTGGCAACAATATCCAGAGGTAGTCCAGGCAGTAGCAGTATCCCCTCCTACAATGAAGGCAACCTTCCAGCAATAAACTTAACAGCCAATACAATACCAGCAACAACAGTTCATGAAACAACTATACCAGCAACAGCAAGCAACATTTTACATCCCGCAGCAACAGCCAGTCCCACAGCATCACAATCTATAACAACCCCCACCACAGCAGCAAATTTGCAACGCCATCATAAAACATTCCATTTCTAGCACCTGCCTCACTACCTCTCAAAATACTCTCGTTTCCCGGTTTTCCACTGCCTTGGATATGCTGTCCTAGGTGCCATCTCCAAGAATCTCGAGCATCTCGACCCTCAACACTGTGTCTGCTGCAATGGAGCTGATGGTCTCATCCCCCAGCCTGGACATTCCAAAGAATATTTCGAGGAATGAGAGTGACCACTATTAAAAGAAATTTCTAAAATGTATATTGTAAATATGAAGTATGTTGCATTTTCTTTTTTATAAATAACAATATTTTCTGTGAATTAATCTTTTGTAATCACATATATATTTATATAAATAATGGATATTTCTAAGTAAATGATGAAGAAATTATAGCTTGAAAAGACCTGAAATTTTTAAATGAAATGAGAAAGAGACCTTGATTACCTAAACTTATATTGCAATGCCAATGCAAAATAATTAAATAGAAATATACAATAAAAATCACTTGAAATGTGCAATGAATCCTTATACAAGGATTAAATAAAGAAATAGCTTAAAAAATATATATAAAAGAAATCTTAGTATTAAATGTCAAATGAAAACTTGGAAACTTGAAAACACATTAAACTTACTAAAAAAAATCATTTTGCTAAGTTGGTGAAAAGCAGTAAATTGAAATAAACTAAGAATAGCAAACACTCTAGATATACATTTGGGAAATAAAGTTCAAATGTACAATGTAAATCACTATGTTGAAGTGTACAATGAAAAGCAAAATTCTCATTATATATGGCATGATTAATAGATAGCATTACCAAACATAAAAAGAAATATTGCCTTTTTTATAAAAAAAAATATTTTCTTTAAGACATAATCTTTTATAATCACATTTATATATTTACATAAATGGTAGATAATTTATGTAAATGATGAGGAAACTATACATTGAAAAGACCTGAAAATTTAGAATTAAATGAGAAAGAGAGACCTTGAAAAACAGGAAACTTATTCACCGGACTTATCTTATAAACCCAATGAAAATCACTAAATACAAATATACAATGAAAATCACTTGGAATATGCAATAAAGAAGCACAGTTTAATTATATAAGGATTGAATATAGAAAAAGCTCAACAAGCATATAAAAAGAAATGAAAATGAAAAAATTGAAAACTTGAAAACACATTGAATTTATTAACGAAACATTTCTGGCCAAGTCAATGAAAAGAAGTATATTGAAATAAATAACGAATAGAAAGCACTATGGATATATTTTTTTTTTAAAATCACAAATTTGAAATGTACAATGAAAAACACTATGTTGAAATGTAAAATGAAAAGCACAATGTTTTATTACATAAGGAATGTTTAATAAATGGCATTACCATCATGAAAAGAAATCTTAGTTTGAAATGAAAAATTAAAATTTTGAAAACACGTTATACATTTATTAACAAAATCATAAGTCAATGATAAGCGGTGATTATTAGCAAATGAAGTAGAAAGAGAATAACAAAACTTTATATATAAAATTAAAATCACAAAGTTGAAATGTACAATGCTATCAAATTTGGAATTGAGACATTTTAATACAGGAAAAGACATTTTATATACATTAAAAGAATCTATTGTGTTGGTCATCCTCTGTGTTAGACAAGTCTCTCTCGCCAAGGTACTGTTCGTGCTTCTGAAGAATAGTAGTAGGCTAGGTAATATCGGAGTGCCTTTGACTGTCTTCAGTAGTTTGATCCTTTTCGACGCATTAGTTGCTCCATGAGATTCAACTCCTCCCTGCAAGTTCCAGGCAGCATGTTGTGTTGAGTATCTTCATAGTCGACGTCGTTGGGAGAAAAGGGATAGTGGTCGAGTATGAGATTAGGCAATGATACATCCACACATGGTTATCAGCTGCACTACTTAGGTTCCTGTTGTATGGTGATGCCAAAGATTCAGTATCTCATTTGTAGAATACTGAATGCGTTCCCCACCACACGATGAGCGCAAGACAACCTGTAGGTGTAGATCTTTTCATGGTGAGTCTGTGATGTATGGGAGTATGGTTTCATCAGTGTTGTCTTGAGGGAGAAGACATCATTTGCTATTTTGTGGAAGGGGATTGGAGTGTCATCATTTGGCAGAGTGCTGTCCTTAGGAAATCCCACTCGGTTCTGCTCGATGGCATGATGAAGGTTATACTTGCTCCAGGTTCCTCCATCACCAGCGACTACTACACCTCCTGTACTCTGCATCTTCTACAGCCATGAGTAATATGCTGTAGAATTTCTTGCAGTTATAGTATAGGGATCCTCCTTTCCTGTGCTTCTTTATAGGCACATGCTTTCCATCAAGTGCCCCAATACTGTTA
>NC_090737.1:77745848-77755848 GCF_036898095.1 Palaemon carinicauda
TTAATAATGATAATCATTATCAATAATAATAATATTATCATTAATAATAATTATTAATAATACCTATAATTATTATTATCATTTTTATTAATTATCATTAATAATAATAAATATTACTACTACTACTACTACTACTACTACTACTACTACTACTACTACTACTTGTAATAATAATAATAAAAATAATAATAATAATAATAATAATAATAATATTCCAATATCAATAATAATGATTATTATTAATATCAATATTAATCAATAATAAAAAAAATTATTATTAATGCTTATATTTATTATTAATAATTTTGATATTTTTTTCATAATAATTGATAGTAATAATAATGAAGTAGAGGAACAGAACATATCCTCAGTATCCTTTGTAATTATATGCCTAATATACTTGATCTTAAGAGGCTTTCTATTAGATCGGCACAAGGGATATGGAAGGCTATGAAAGAAATAAAACACCTGTTAGCGGATAGGAAAGGGTATCCATGGGTGTGTTTTACTTGTAATAACATCAGAGTGGAGGGTGGTGTGGAGGATGTGGTATGTGCAGGATGTCCTACAAGCTTGGTGGTTTGGATCTTTTCGTTGGGCTTCTGCTATGGCATTTTAATCCAATCATTTGTTAATTTTCACAGGGAGGTGTTGGAGGGTGCAATTGTAGTCAGCCATGGCGGAGAGCTGTCAGTGTTAATGGGTGGACCAGGCATCAGACTGTCGAGTGAAGGAATTCACAAGAGGCATGTTGTCATGCGGATAATGATGGGCATACCTTTTAAGAAGTGGTGTAAATGATCGACAGCCAAATGCACCGCCAGCAATCAGTAGTCAAAGGTAGAATGGCAACTTCTTAAAGAGAGAGAAGTTATAAATACTCCTATAGCTATATCTCCAATGAAGATTTTCCGATATTATAAGCATTAGATGGTGATACATTACAAATACCGATATATTCTTATGAATCTTTACCGATATCATTAGCATCAATCCATGATATGCTAAAAATATGGGTATATCCATATATTAAATTATGCTTTCCAGATGGTGATACGCTCTAAACACTTTCAAATGGTAAAATATTTCACCACATAAAGGAAAGTGTTTGGTGAAGAAATTTCTGCTTTTCTGTAAATACCTTGAAACATATGAAAGGTTTTTTTTAAGGACTCCACTGAATTCCATATATTGATCTCCCAAGTTTCCCACCTCTTCGACGACGCTCACTGTTTCAGTTTTGTAACTGGATTGATATCCGTTCCACAGATTCATCATCATCTTTTAGGTAAAGAAACTATGTTGTAAGGCTTATTCATCCCTACAGGGAATTTATATTTTTATGCTGCATCAGTCTCGGATTCAATTCACCTTTCTTTATGAAAAACTATGGTGTTTTGGCTCCATCATTTTCTCTATAGTTAAGTACCGTATTTCTTTACTGCAATTCAAGCCCTCCATGTATTTTCTCTTTTATTCTTTGCTGGTACAAAAGGGTTGATGGTGAGTTTTCAAAACTCTTCTTTCTTGTGCAAGGAAGCTTAAAACATGATTCCAGTTCGTTTGGTAGAGCATTTTTCATCATAGAAGCGTATACTTCCCAGGTTCCTGTGTTGCCTCGGCAATGAAGTATATTCCGCAACTCTCTATATGTTATCCATACTTTTCCAGTTCTAAAATGACTCTTGGACATGTTATTTTACGTTGTTAATCAATAAACTAAGTTTCCAAGATAGCACAAAAACTGTATTTATGATTTTCCATTTAATATTTAGTGTCGACACGTGTTTCGAATAATTTTCTGTGACTCCGCAAAGATGAGAAAGGAATATTTTTTGAGAGGAAGTTTCTTGTTTTCCGAGCAGTGGCGTCACTTGAAACCCAGTTAAGTAAGGGCTAATCATATTGTCTTGGAGGAATATGCCGATTTAAAAAATTTCAATCAGTTGATAAGAGACAACAAAAATGGTTGTATGTGCTTTGTTTGGTTGAAATAATCCTGATCGCCAAGAAGAGCCATTTCAGTTTACAGATTTCCGAAGGATCGATCTCTTAGCAAAACTTGGGTTAATATGTGAAAAAGGAAAGATGATTTAAATGTGAATAATGCAAGGTATGTTCCATTCATTTTGTCTCTAGTGACTTTGGAAAAAGTCTTAGACATATATTTTTAAATTATCATCCTAAAAATGCACGTGAATTTAAAGATATCTGGGTCTACTCAACGAATGAATACTAAGGATATAACTTCCTGTAATTACTGTTTATTTGCTATATCAAGGATAGATTATTTTATTCAAGGTAAATCTCTTTATTTGCTATATTGATATAAGAATATTTTCGTTAGCCCAGCCTATTTTGGAATGGAAATTATATATATATATATATATATATATATATATATATATATATATATATATATATATATATATATATACGTATATGTATGTATATATATATATATATATATATATATATATATATATATATATATATATATATATATATATATACATGAATGTATATATATATATATATATATATATATATATATATATATATATATATATATATATATATATATATATAAATGCATATATATATGCATATATATTATATATATATATATATATATATATATATATATATATATATATATATATATATATATATGATAAATTTTGCACAGTGGCCAAGTGGCTTAGTCACTGTCTATACAGGCTTGCCGACCAGGGTTCGATTCCCGGCCGGAGCCAAGCTCTTGTCTTTGTGTGATTTCGCCTGGGGCTCTGATCCCGAGGTCGTTAAGAGAATCCAGACATTAATGTATCAAAAATATATATGGCTTATTTGAATATATATATATATATATATATATATATATATATATTTATATATATATATATATATATATATATATATATATATATATATATATATATATATATATATATATATATATATAAGAAAGAGAGAGAGAGAGAGAGAGAGAGAGAGAGAGAGAGAGGAGAGAGAGAGAGAGAGAGAGAGAGAGAGAGAGACCCTATTCAATATTTCTCAATTGAAATTAGTTTGGTTTATTGTCAGCTGACTTTCAATATAAAAAAAAAATTATTACTTTATCTATGAGGTGTGTTTATAATGCTGAGAATTCAGATCTTTTGTGTGCCTTCTTTTTGTATAATTCTTTAATTCAATGTCTCTCTAACCGCTTACCGGTATGCTTGTTAGTTGGTATGTTGACATATAAATGAATTTGCTTCAATCTGTTTTTAATTCTCTCATATCGTTTGTTATCCTTTTTTGGCTATTAAACCCGTTGATATAAACTGCAATACCTAGGCTAACAGCATATAGGCGCAAAGGTCTAGCTTAGATTTTTGGGGGGACATGGAGAATATTCCATGATCTCTCTCTCTCTCTCTCTCTCTCTCTCTCTCTCTCTCTCTCTCTCTCTCTCTCTCTCTCTCTCTCGAAGTATCTTTTTTTGTATTCGTCAATTGCTATTGTATTCACTTAAGCTAAATTCCTTCCCCTAAAGACCTCGCTAAAAACACTTCCCTAAACATGGGTGCTAGAGAAAACTTTTTTTTCTTTTTTTTAACACTATAGGAGTCCTTTTAAAGGAGCCCTTCAGGCATATAAGTCTCGATAAATTTGTGTAAAACACTAACTAATAATCTCACGCATACAGGGCCTGGTAGTCTTAAAGGTGGACTGACACGGTGAATGCAACATCTTTCTCTTTAAAAAGTTACCACTACAGAAAATAAGTATTGGGTTTCGTTTAGATCTTCTGCATTGCTATTTTGCATTGGATATCTATTGCCGGCCTTTTCATGATCTATTTGGTGCTCTAAATATGCCGTTCCATCCCAGCCTCTTGGGAAGGAAGTACGGGTACATGTAATGTCACCTAGAGACTTTAGCGAGAAGCGGATGTAAACAATCTAGGTTTGCCAGAAAAGATTTTACTTGTTGTAAAAGGGATTTTGTATCAATTGTTGGAGAATTTATACATTGTGATGCCTCGCAGGTGTGTTCGAATACAGGAGGTGACAATATCTCCCTGTATTTCTTTCCAAAGGATAAGTGCAACGCACACGGGCCAAATGGAGATTGCATGCTAAGCCAAACCTCGCGGCTTTAGAATCTTCATACTTTAATACATTACTTAAAAACATATGGTCTCGTTTAGCCACATTATGTTAACAACAACCAGAAGATAATAATAATAATAATAATAATAATAATAATAATAATAATAATAATAATAATAATAATAATAATAATAATAATAATAATAATAAGATATTACAAATACGCCTACCTAACATAAAAAGACTAAAAAATCAGATATTTTATTCCAATACCTTTCATAATAACATTGGTGATGACATTATATTAAGATTTAGATCTTACTAAAATTCCTATCCGTATTAATACGAAGAACTTCAAATTTACCATCGACATTTCCATTTGGATCTAACCTGTTATCTTTGTATAGGCGGGGTGAAGCAAATGCAAATATGGAATAAGCATTCCCATTCCATGATCTCTGAATATGCATTCCAAGTTTTTAGTCTTTCGCACGCATATCTAAAGCCGTCAGAATCAAAGATCCATAGTGTTCCATGAACCAGTCATAAAGTTGATGCTCAAGATACATAGGGGCTTTTGATACTAAAGTGGTATTTTCCAAATGTATAAGATATATTTTTTCTAGATTAAGTTTGAAAAGTTTTACAAATATTTTTATAAGGGATTTTTTTACGGCAAACGTAATTTACGAGAACATTCTTTTTGTGGACATTGCATATATTATCAATAGGTAATGTTTTACACATATTTTGTACAATATCTAAAAGATTGATATAAAACTTATTAATGTCAATAACTCTGGTTCCAATCTTCAGCTTAAATAAGGATTATTTCAAATGAGGCCTTCATGCATGTGTTGTAAATAGAAAACAGTAGAGCACGCTCCAGTAGATAAATGATATACATTAATGTGAAAAAAAAAATAGGAAAAAAATACCATAACCTATACTCTCTCTCTCTCTCTCTCTCTCTCTCTCTCCTCTCCTCTCTCTCTCTCATCTCTCTCTCTCTCTCTCATCTCTCTCTCTCTCTCTCCTATCAATACATGGTCGTAAATTAACACCATCTTTCTACATTAAATAATAATATACCGTAATTTACTTCCTTCCTTTCAATCAATTTTATCAAAATATTTTCAGCTTATCATATATTTTCTCCTGTAATTGAAAATATAATTTCATAATAGTATATACTACTCACTAATGAGCTAATTAAACTATTAGACAATACAATAGTGGCCTATGGTTACAAAATGCATTGCAATAATATTTTATAATGCGTAGTCGTGCGTTCCGTTTGTGCATGATTCCACCTATTCTTATTCTACATTCAATTTTCATTAAGAATATACCTTACTTTTTTTTTTATTGAACGAAATATGATGAAAATTATGGATGCAAAAACATTCAGTTACTACAAAATAAATAAAGATATATTGATAAAGAAAAAAAATACAATATTGAATACAAAAAAAAAGAAAAAAAAAAAGAGTTAGATTAATTTTCTTATACGTGAAGGATATTTCAGAGAGCTTTGCATGATCAGCCTTATTATTATTCTACATTTTAAGTGAAACTCACGGTTCCAATCTTGCAACGGAATTGACGTCGGTTCTTAAAGAATTTAATATCTTGTCCAAAACAGACAAAATTGTAATGCTTGTTCATTCCCTTAATGAATAAATATTTGTATGCAGTATTGATCCCAGATTTCAATCACATAGTGCGGTACCTTTTCTAATGATAAACTGTGGTGTGTATATATATATATATATATATATAATATATATATATATATATATATATTATATAATATATATATATATATATATATATATATATATATATACATATATATATATATATATATATATATATATATATATATATATATATATATATATATATATATGACCCGTGCAGAGGGATAATGAGACTTTGGCATATGGGTTTTCTTCATTTATTACAAATGGTTTGATTGTAAGTACACATACACAGCTGCCCTCTCAGGTGAGGGACTTCTCAACTCAAGTTCTCATCGCCAACTATCTACTGCCTTCGTTATCAAAATACAAGCCATTGAAAAACATGCTGACACATAGGTTTTTGTGGAATACTCATGAATATTGTGTTCATTCACCTTGATATAAAACTCACACATATATACATGAATTAGACCATTACTCCCATGCCCCAAGCTCCTCACTCCGGGAGAAGGTGACCACTTTCCCTCAGTAGTCAATGATATACGAAGGACACTCCAACACGGAATAGGCATGGTATGTACTATATACAAATGCAACATAATATATATATATATATATATATATATATATATATATATATATATATATATATATATATATATATATATATATATATATATATATACATTCATATATATATATATATATATATATATATATATATATATATATATATATATATATAAACATTTATATATATATATATATATATATATATATATATATATATATATATATATATATATATATATTATATATATATATATATATATATATATATATATATATATATATATATATATATATATATAGAAATCACCCAAAAAACAACACATCTTAAACAAAAGAAATAAAAAATGAAATGTTGCATGTAAAAATGTACACAAAACATTATAAATAATTCCACTCATTTCTTCTTAAGACCTCTGCAACCAAAGTACAGAATACCTAAAGTGAAAAAAAAAAAGATCATAACATCAGGTCTATATAACCTCATCAATAACCTCCCTCTGGTTGGGGGCAATACGGGCTTCTTGGGCGGGACAGGAGTAGGAATAGATATTTCTACATCCCTGTATTTTACTTGTCCGGGTTTACGGCACAATTTTCGCAACACAACTCACTACCACCGTTTCACCATTTATTTAAATCACTACAACACTTGCACTTGCAACTTTCAACCTGTGGTCACTAGCCGTTTTCCCGAAAAAAAAATTCATTTTCCCGCCTTTCTCTTATAACATTATGTGTAAGGTACTCACATCTACATATCCTCTAACACTGCCTATCCTCAAGGGTGAACTTTAATCCCGCAGCTACTTGCCATTAGGGAACCACCCTTGCCCAACTTCTTAGAATCGGCCCAACAAAACTAAGAACGGATTCACTTTCCGTATTTTGGGTTTGTAATTTTCTTTTAGGTCTCCCTTTCTCGCATCAGGCAAGTCATACTTCTCAATTAAATGTTGTTTTATTTCAGTATAACTTTTAAAACTTTCTCGTGCCCAACACATTATTTCCATTGCTGGAGCATCTTGTAGTAATGTAATTATTTGAATGGCTATATCTCTTTCCGACCACCCATATGTGGCTACTTTAAAGTCTTTCAAAAAAGCTTTAATTTATTGAAACCCTGCTTTAGGTCGTTGATCATCGAAAGGCCTAACACTTGCCTGGAGTTTTGGCAACTTTCGAGGTACAATTATTGCATTTTTACACTGTTATGCATGTGTACTTTCATTCGTGCGCGTTTGAACTTCCTTTATGTATGTCGGATATGCTCTGATTGCCTGCCGCTCCTGTTCTCATTCCACCAATAGTCTGTTTATTAACTATTGTAAAATATCTAACTTATTTTCCATTTCTTAAGTTTTAATTTCCTCTCCATATTCTTCATCGGAAACGCTATATCCCACTGCTCCTTCATTCTCATCTTCTTCAGCAGCAGTGTCTGCTATGTTAGTCCTTGTGTATCTCGGCATCTTAAACTTTTATATCTTTGGCTCAAAGACATCTTCACTCACAGCATACACAAACAGACATATTTTTTACACCTCACACCAATATGACCCGTGCAGACGAATAATGAGATGTCGGCATATGGGTTTTCTTCATTAATTACTAAAGGTTTGTTCGTAAGTACACAATACAAAACTGCCCTCTCAGGTAAGGGACTTGTCAACTCGAGTGCTCGCCGGCAACTAACTACTGCCTTCGTTATCAATATGTAGCCATTGCAAAACATGCTGACACATAGGTAATTGTGGAATATTCATGAATATTGAGTTTATTTACCTTGATATAAAACACACACATATAAACATGAATTAGGACATATATATATATATATATATAATATATATATATATATAATATATATATATATATATATATATATATATATATATATATATATATATATATATATATATATGTATATATATATATATATATATATATATATATATATATATATATGACCCGTGCAGACATATAATGAGACATTTACCTATGGGTTTTCTTCATTTATTACAAAAGGTTTGTTCGTAAGTACACAATACAAAACTGCCCTCTCAGGTGAGGGACTTCTCAACTCAAGTGCTCGCCGGCAACTATCTACTGCCTTCGTTATCAAAATGCAGCCATTGAAAAACATGCTGACACATAGGTTTTTGTGGAATACTCATGAATATTGTGTTCATTCACCTTGATATAAAACTCACACATATATACAGGAATTAGGACATTACTCCCCCGTCCCAAGCTCAACACTCCGGGAGGAGGTGCGCACTTTCCCTCAGTAGTCAATGATATATGGAGGACACTGCAACCCGGAATAGGCATGGCATGTACTAAATAGAAATGCAAAATAAAATATATATATATATATATATATATATATATATATATATATATATATATATATATATATATATATATATAGAAATTACCCCAAAAATACATCTTCCACAAAAAAATAAAAAATGAAATATTGCATGTAAAAATGTACACAAAACAATATAAATAATTCCACTCATTTATTCTTAAGACCTCTGCAACCAAAGCACAGAATACCCAAAGTGAAAAAAAAAATCATAACATCAGGGCTATATAACCTCATCAATAACCTCCCTCTGGTTGGGGGCAATACGGGCTTCTTGGGCGGGACAGGGGTGGGAATAGATATTCCTTTATCCCTAGATTTTACTTGTCCCGGTTTATGGTACAATCTCGCAACACAACTCACTACCACCGTTTCACCATTTATTTAAATCACTACAGCACTTTCACTTGCAATTTCCAGCTGGTGGTCACTAGCCGTTTTCCCGAGAAAATCATTTTTCCTCCCCCCTTTTTCTTATAATATTATGTGTAAGGTATTCACATATGCATATTCTCTAACACTGCCCTATCCTCAAGGCTGAACTTTAATCCCGCAACCACTTGCCATTCGGGATCCACCCTGGCCCAACTTCTCGGAATCGGCCCTGTTATTCCCAGTCGATTTTTCTTCCAGCAAACTGTCTAAAATGTTTTGTATCGCACTCACTACGCCTGCTGACGAGGGATTATCATCGAACAAAGAACAACATATGTATGGGTTTACTAATCTGCGAATATGATTACGGGCAATTGCCTTTTTATCACATTTTGACAGATTGGCACTCCGAATAGCAAACGAATCGCAATCCCAAAAAATGCGAGTAACAAAACTAAGAACAGATTCACCTTCCTGTATTTTAGATTTGTAATTTTCTTTTAGGTCTCCCTTTCCCGCATCAGGCAATTCATTCTTTTCAATTAAACGTTGTATTTCAGTATAACTTCTTAAACTTTCTCGTGGCCTACACATTACTTCCATTGCCGGAGCATCTTTCAGTAATGTAATTATTTGAATTGCTATATCTCTTTCCGACCACCCATATGTGGTTACTTAAAAGTCTTTGAAAAAAGCTTTAATTGATTGAAACCCTGGTTTAGGTTGTTGATCATCGAAAGGTGTAACACTTGCCTGGAGTTCTGGCTACTTTCGAAGTACAATTATCGCATTTTTACTCGGTTGTGCATGTGTACTTTCACTCATGCGCGTTTGAACTTCGTTTATGTACGTCGGATATGCTGTGCTTGCATGCC
>NC_090737.1:77765848-77778348 GCF_036898095.1 Palaemon carinicauda
TGTATATCAGTAAGAAAATAAATCCTTATTAAAGAGACAGGCTCATTTGGCTAAGCCACACGGATAATATTATATTCTGACGGAAATTATAAATTTATTATCACTTTTGCTAGAACTTTTCTTTAACCGACTCCTAGTGTCAAGCTTCCGTTAATTGGTGTGACAATTATTTTGCTTGTTGGTCAATTTACTTGTGTAAATCGTCTTTTCTATATACTTTAAATCTGACTTATTTTTCTATGAGCGTGTTGTGGTCACACGTTTTCTGACATTTACTATGTATAACGTGAAAGATCATTTCTTTTTGCGATTGTGTTCAATTGCATATTGCACAGATTTTGATTTAATAAGCATGTGGAAACAAATTATAATTTTATTTATCTCAATGTACGTGAACATGGAGTTTTATTATATTTTTTTTATTATTTGCAGTTCAACAAGATTATAATGATGACCTGTTAACCTCTTTTTTTTTATTTTGAATTCCTAATTTTACCTCATATAAGAAACATTAATCCATCACTTTACGCCTGAGGAACAAGGAGGTATATATATATATATATATATATATATATATATATATATATATATATATATATATATATATATATATATAGTATATGTGTACACACACACACACACACACACACACACATATATATATATATATATATATATATATATATATATATATATATATATATATTATATATATATTTGTATATAAGTATATGTGTATACACACACACACACACACACACACATATATATATATATATATATATATATATATATATATATATATATATGTGTGTGTGTGTATACACACACACACACACACACATATATATATATATATATATATATATATATATATATATATATATATTATATATATATATATATATATATATATATATATATATATATATATATATATATATGCATGCATATATGAAATAAATAAGAATGGTGAGAAGAAAGGGTATATGAAGATGAATTAAGTTCAAAGAAAGAGGAGTGCAATAAAACGGATTTTGAGCGAAGCGAAAAATCTATTTTTGGGTGAGGTAGCCATGTCATCCTGATGGAAGTTCCTAATAGGTAGCTTTCTAGGGTATATTTGACTACAGTGATATTCCCATAGAATTTTTCCTTAAGGTATCCAGAATTCTAACTCCTGGAGCGAATATCCCTGAATAATCTCACAGGGATATCGCATAATATCAGAGGACGTATTCTTGACACGTCACATAGCTATCTTCACCCCGAACAGTATTAACGCTTCGAGGGGTTACAGTGACAAGAATTTGAAACGAGAATGAAAAGAGTGCCGCTCATAAGGCATCTCTCCTATTCCGTTTCCAGTGTGTATCTGATGAAGGCGGTAGCACCCTCCTTATTCCTTGTAGCGATATACGAGGTGTTACAGATACTGTATTATAGGGAGGGGTCAATAAGCCCTTTTACAATAAAAGGAAGGGAGGGTCCATCAGGACGAAATGGCTACCTCACCCAAAAATAGATTTTTCACTTCGCTAAAAATCCGTTTTTTGGTTTAGGCCATGTCGTCCTGATGGAAGTTTACCAGAGCATTACTGTATCTGTGGATTCTCAATCACTTCCATGCTCTCAAGAGAGTATTTTCCTGGTCCGTCTAGACCTAGAGACCTATGATGTTACTGTCATCTAAGCATGAACTATGTTAGTGCTTCCTGCCCCCTACAGGGAAGAGTCGTACTAGACTCTGGAAAAAGTCTCGAGGAGTACATAATAATTATGGATGACAAAATGTCAAGCTTGTATAGTGGTCTTGCCCTATAGAATATAAAGCAAAGTTTGTATAAGAGTCACCAATGTCAGTGTGAATTTGTGACACCTTCCCCAATGTGACTACTCTTATAAACTATTGGATAATGCTTGTATCCGCATAGGAACAAATTTTGCGTCTTTGCCTCTATCCCGTTAGGGTACCACGTCAACCCTTCCAAGGATGGGTTAGAGTGAGTGGACTTTTGCTTGAATCAGGGAACAGTCTTAAAAGACATACCATAATAAAAATATCCATATTTTAATCTTAATGCTCAGTACATTTCTAATAAAATGAGGGTGGGCAAATACGTTCACTATGAACTAGTTTATTAAAATATAATAAACGTACATATCAGATCAACATTAATAGAATTTATAAAACGTGGATGATATGCGTCAAAGCATAAAGAAAAAGTCAACAGAAAATATTGTTTCGTCTACTAGGAAACAGATTTGCCACTTCAATTGAATTATTAATAATAATGATATAGTCTGTATGCTATTAATTTACACTAGCGTACAAAACGCTTGGTACAAGTGTCTGCATTATGCTATAGTTCACCGACGACAATGGAACAGTTCGTAATGACACTTTCGTGGCCTATCGCTCAGTGTGTAGTAACATACAGTGACTACACACGCACCCTCTTAATTAATCGTCCCAAATTAATTACACTGTTCCTCACAGATTTAAAACAGAAGGTTAAAGAATTCTACCTACTGCTACCACAGAATCCTTAAGTTGCTCCACTAGCTTCGCATAGTGCGTAAAGAACACCTTGGGTGACTACCAGCCGGTGTACAAACAAGAATGTTCAAAGTCCATATAATTAAAGAAATTTTATGGAAGAGGCAACTTTCCTCGAATCATGACTAATGGGTGTACTGTCTGGATCCGTTCTGCGAATAACACGGGTGAGTTTCGCCCATAGTTATAGAAAACTTTGAACCAGGGTTTCTCTTTTGAACAGCTGTCCTCCCATAAAATCTGAAGTTCTATGAAGATAGACCTTAGGCACTCCACTGGACATAGAGATGCATCTTCCTTCAGAGGGCAGATTCTCTAGGGACCCCACCTGTTGGTGGGTAGCTTGTTCTTGGCAAGAAACGTTGGGTCTGGAAATAGATTCAGTTCTCCCTCCAAGAACTGGACATGGCCTTCCTCTCTAGAGAGAGCTACTATTTCACTAACTCTGGCCCCAAAAGCGAGTACAAGCAGAAATATGACTTAAAATTCAAGGCCCTCTAAGCGCATTCCTTATAGTTCATTATTTATACACAGTGAAGAATCTTATCTACTGACCATGCAAAGGGTCCTTGGAAGCGCTGAAGGGCTAAGCCTAGCATGGACCTTTGTAGTTCATAAAGAACGTTGTTAGGAAGGTCGACCTGTAAGGCATATGGTATCTGGCTTGTCAAGGCAGACTTGAACAAAAGAATTGTGTTGGCTACTAAACCTTGCCCATGAAGGTGAATGAAGAATGATTAATAGGAATCTGTTGAGATTTCTTTTGGTTTCTTCGCCTTGACAAGGGATATCTGTTTCTTCCCTGAAGCCTCATAATGTCTTCTGGTTTCCTCCAAAAGTCTGAACTGACTTTTAACACCGAATCTTTTTCTCATCGTTAAGGAGAGAAAATCATAAAATGTAGGTTCCGTGTTTTCTGTGATGAAGCGAAGACAGTCGACTTTTGTACTCGCTGAGACAGGGATGGATCTGGTAGCGGTACGAATTTTAGTCGTAGTTCCAATGCCAGAGGGAACCACACGCTATTTGGCCACTTGTGGGCAACTATTGCTGCTTTCCCTTTGAAGGATCTCAGCTTATAGAGGACCTTCAAAAGGAGGTTGTGTGGAGTGAACAGATAAATACTAAACCATCTGTTCCAGTCCAGGGACATAGCGTCCACTGCCTCCGCTAGCGAATCCCCATATGGGGACACGTAACGATCTATTTTCTTGTTGTCTTTTGTCGCAAAGAGGTCTGTCTGCAGCTCTGGGACTTGACTCGAGATGAAGGAGAACGATCCTACGTCAAGGGACCTTTCTGACTCTATAGGTGTAAAACTGGATAGAGCGTCCGCTGTCACATTGCGGAACCCTTGAATGTGAACTGCTGACAGGTGCCATTTCTTCCTTTCCACCAAACGGAATATGGCCAACATCACTTGGTTGATTTGAGGTGACCTCGACCCTTGTCGATTCAGGCATCTCACTACCTCCTCGCTGTCTAGAACCAGTTTTATGTGGGTCGAATGGCGAGGAGAAACTTTCTTTAGTGTCAGAAGTACTGCCATGGCTTCTAGAAAATTGATGTGAAATGACTTGAAAAGATTGGACCAATCTCCTTGGACTCTCATCTGACGAGAGTGACCTCCCCAGCCTTCCTTTGAAGCATCTGTGTGGATAGTTATTGACGGGGGAGGAGGTTGAAGAAATATGATTTCTTCAATTGCTTAGCATTGGACCACGGCTTGAGAAGCGTTCGCAGTCGAGTTGGTAGTGGTCTTATTAGATCTCTTCGCGCGTTTGATGCGTATTTTTTCCAGACTCCTGTTGCATCCTTAAGCTGTGCTCTTAGCACTGGATCTGTTATAGAAGCAAACTGTAGAGAGCCCAGCACTCTCTCCTGTTCTCGTCTTGATATCCGTTTGGATTTCAATAGTCTCTTGACAGATCCTGCTATTTCTTTCCTCTTCTTACAAGGAATGGAAAGTCGATGTGACTCCAAATTCCAGTGGATTCCCAACCACTGAATTTTTTGAGCTGGAGAAAGTCGAGACTTTTTGATGTTGATCTTGAATCCCAGATGTTCCAGGAACTGGATCACTATCTTAGAAGCTTGCATGCATCCTGTCCTGGATGCTGCCCACACCAGCCAGTCGTCCAAGTAGGCTACTACTTGAACCCCTTTTAGGCGTAATTGATGGACGGCTGCGTTCGTGAGCTTCGTGAAAATCCTTGGGGCTATGTTTAGCCCGGAAGGCATAGCTCTGAAGGCTTAAAGTTTTCTATGTAACTTGAAGCCTAGGTAGGAGGAGAGGTGACGATTAATTGGAATGTGCCAATAAGCGTAAGACAAGTCTATAGAGACAGCATATGCCCTTCTGGGCAGTAGGGTCCTTGTGTGCTGAAGCGTGAGCATTCTGAACTTGTAGTTCACTATGAACTGGTTGACTGGCGACAAGTCTAGAATGACTCTGAGTTTTTCTGAGTCCTGCTTTGGAACACAAAACAGCCTTCCTTAGAATTTCATGGACTTAACTTTCCGGATTACTCTTTTGTCTAAGAGTTCTCGGACATATTCTTCCAGAACGGGGGATAAGTGTTGGAAGAATTGAGGAAATTGAGGTGGAGGACTGCTCCAGCTCCAACCTAGTCCATTTTTAATTAGGCAGTGGGCCCAGGGATTGAAGGTCCAGTGATCCCTAAATAGCTGTAGTCTCCCTCCTACTGTAAGTATATTATTTCTGCTGTTGTGGACCTGAGGCCATGCCTCCTTGACCGCGTCCTCCCCTGTATCCCCTTCCTCTTGAATGGCGTTAGAAGAACCTCTGGCTGTTCTTCTAGCTCTCGAATGAAAGGAAGAAGTCTGCCTTTCGAAGGCTGGGTTAAAAACTGGCGACTGTGTCGCCACTTGTTGAGGTACTAGCTGGTACGTGGTTGGAGGTTGTGCAACTATCTGAGTCACCGCGGTCACAGAAAGTTGTTGTTGATGTTGCTGTCGGTAGGCCTTTTTGTCTTCCTCTTGGGTTGGGGACCCTCATCCGAAGAAGACTTTCTCTCAAGATCTAAGCCCCACTTGTTGAAAAGGTTCCTATTCTCTGTGGCGGCCTTGTCTACTACCTCTTTAACCACTTCATTGGGAAAGAGGTCTTTACCCCAAATACGAGAGGAGATCAGTTTTCTCAGTTCGTGCCTCACCGCAGCCAAGGCGGACACGAACTCTCTACAGGCTCTCCTAGCTTTAATAAATCTATAGATATCCTTTGTAACTGTGGCCAGATGGGTTTTGGCCACAACCATGAACATGTCCTGGTTCTTGGGGTCACTTGCCATCGTTTCTAGTGTCGTTTGCAACGACATCGTAGCCGTAAGTCTTTCTTTTGTCTCTTGCTCTCTACGCCAGAAAACCTCCGACAGTTTTGGAAATGCCTCACCGAACTGGCGTTCAGCAATATCAGCTTCCAGCTTCCAGACTGAGAAGGTAAGGTGTACGTCCTTCCAGCCTTCTTGATCCAAGGGCAAGGTCAGAGATAATGGCTTGCACTCCTCCAAGGATGGGCATGGTTTCCCTGCCTCCACCGCCTTTAAGGCTGCCTTATATCCCTTTTCCAAGAAGGGAAAGGCTCTGGTAGGAGAGGCCACAAAGGAGGGAAGCTTTTACTTAAGGCGGGCACCTTTGAGTTAGTAAAGCCCCTCTCTTTCATTGAGCTCGCTAGTAATGTCTGAGCTTTACTATGGTAAAAAACTACGACCTCCTTCGGGTCCGTCTCCTCCTTTGAGGCTGGTTCCTTCCTAAGACGGACATAGCAGTCCGGATAAGAATCTTTGTTGGGCCAAAATTCCACTTCTTCCAGGGGAATTGCTCCCAACTTTTCTGAGATCACGATCTTCCCGGTTGTCATTGGTATGTGTTCGGAATACCTCCCAGGACTGGTATCCGAGCACAAAGGAAGATCCTTCACGCTGAGCCGCTTCTGGGGCCCACGTGATACTGCAAGTCTATGTATCTCTAGTTTCATTGCAGCTTCTTTCTCATCATTCTTCCTTTGAATTTGTTGGATCATGTCAACAATGGAAGAAAGAGTCCTTCCCAGTTCATCTGGGATAGCAGACAATGTAGAAGGAACATGTTCTGGGTCCGGAACCAATGTAACCGACACTTCGTCGATTTCTTCCTCTTCTACTTGAGGAGCCTGTAACAGCTCCTCCTCCTGGCCTTCTCCTAGAAGGTCCTTCTCAGTAGAATCCGACACCTCCGACATCCTATCGTCCAATTGGATGCCTTGAAGGGGGGCCGAGACTTCAGAATCTACCGGATTCTGGGCAGTTGGTATCTCCTCCTGAGGCTGGGGGATGATTGCATCAGCCGATGCTTTAGGGAAAAGGTAGGCCCTCATCTTCTCATTTGGAAGGTAGGGGCCTGAGGCATTTTCTGAAAACCCCTCACCCAGGATCGTAACATTTCCCTGGCAGCATCCCTTGACTCCGTCGACTTGGGGTCGTCAAAAGCCTCGGTAATCAGGTTAGAGCAAACTGTACAAACATGAGGGTCCCAATACCGAAGATCACCTCTGGAGGCTGTGCATGGTGCGTGCCTCCTGCAAAGTTGATGTCCACAGAAGTTCTTACTGCGGACATTACAGAACACACTCCCGCACTTCGGATGGTCCTCCTGTAAAGAGAAGAAAAATCCATGAGTATCAAGTGAAGACTTTCACTTATATTGAGACATTTAGCTTATGTATAAAAGCTATAAAAGAAAGAAGGAAAGACACATACTTGTATTTCCTATCCAGTCAATTGCTGAAAGCTCCCGAGATATTAAAACTAAGGTTAATTCTATTCTAGAATTCCTTATGTAATTTCCTAAATGAAATTTAGGATTAGTTCACACATTGAGATAAAGTTTTAATATTCGGGATAGAAAGAATACAGAAAGAACTTACTTTCTATATATTGTACGGTCTCAACAAAAGGCTGTTCAAGATAACATTAAGTATGATGAAGAACTTTAGTGTTAATACAAGCTCAGTACAGCAGTTTCTGCTAATGCAGTGTGTACTACACTACAAATATAGCAACTACTGTACATCGCATGCTGTTGTGCCGGTACGTCCCGACGTGCGCCTGCACATGCCGGCCGGCATCTACCCCTCTATAGTTCAAAGTTATACTATCATTAACTAACAGACGGCAGCCCACTGATTCGCGACTGTGTGCCGGCCGGCAGCAGAAAACATTAATACCCGGCTGCCGGCCGCTAATCGTAGTGGACAGCAGATTCGGGCTGTGTTTCCACTGCCGGCAGGCAAAGGTAATAATACCCATGCCCGCTGACAGTAGCCAAGAACCAGAGAACCTCCACTTGCCCGGCTGTCATCTGTTAACCCGGCAGCCGGGTTAGGGGTGTAACACAATAGTCAGAGAAACAGTATGGATGTAAGGTTATAAGGCTGCATTGCCATGCAACCTTCCATCCAGAAAGAGTGAACTTATGGAAGGGGAGAATGTAGCATTCATGCTTCCAAAGAATCCATAGCCTGCCGGCTCTACCGGCAGACATGGAAGGGAGACCAAGGGAAGTCTGGGGTTCACTCTGCAAAGAACAAAAGGTCTCTGCCGGCCGACACGTAATGCCAGCCGGCAGAGAGCTGAGCCGGTCCTCCATCCTAACCTACTCTAGGTACGGAAGTAGGACTGCGGCCAAAAGAAAATAAAAAAAAGAGAGGTGGGGAAGGGATAAGGGTCCTATAGACCTCGTTCTAGCAAGAGACACACTCAGCAGTTAGGGAAGCTCATCCTAACCTAGAGTTGTCTATTAGAGAGGAAGACTGGCAATACTTGCTATCCTCCTCCCAACCAGAACAAAGTTAGGTGAAGTTATTTCGCCGGGCAACAGAGAAAACTCATTCTCCAGCCCGAGAAAAACAACACAATAGTCTGCTAGGCCACTAGAGGAAGGAATCATCCTTACGGAATCCTTCCAACATGGACTAGGGAAGCAAAGTTTCCTGTGTCCGCCCCTAACCTAGCAAAGGAGACTCTTTCTCTATGCTTGGAAGAAGCAGACCGCAGACTAGAAACTCTGATGTTCTGTCCTAACCCAAAAAACCAGTCACTTTGGTTATAAGGTCATGACAGACATATCCTAGAATAGTTATACCTGAATTATTATACAGACAGAACCACTAGGATTAAGCCGAAGGCTTACAGAGGGAGAGAGGGATTGAACTTAGCCTCCGAAGGAAAAAAGAACAATCGGGGATGTGCAAAAGTATACTACTGTACCTAGATTACTAGACTAGGTATGGTGAGAATCGATTACCTAACCGAAACTCTCTCGTATACAATCTTGGAAAAAACTTTCATCAATATCTTACATGTATAAAATGGTTGCCTATAGCTTTAATAAAATAACACTCAGAAAAACTTATATCATGCATGAAAGTACTAGGGCCAGACACCAAGGGTACTAAGCCTCGCGAAGGGCAAGATCGGTTACCTAAAACACCAAACTAAAAACTAACGGCAATATATAAGAATTCCTAGAGGAGCTAAATAGCTATATTATTAAAGCATAACAAACCGGGAACTTCGCTCTAGCTAACTAAATGACCCATAAAAAGCGAGCGATAGCATCCAGGATGCCTCCGGTAGGCGACAGCTCTTTTTTACGTTAATATCACTTTTGATTTAATTCAAAACGACAAGAGCTTACATTTATACATAGTAAAGATAATACTTAACTTTCCAGAGGAAAAAGAGGCCGGAAAAGCCATCAAAATGTTGAATTAAATCCAAAATAACGAGAGAACAAAAGGGAAAACACCGAGTAGTAGAGCTACATGGAAAGGAATAAAGAGGGCGCTACCGCCTTCATCAGATACACACTGGGAACAGAATAGGAGAGATGCCTTATGAGCGGCACTCTTTTCATTCTCGTTTCAAATTCTTGTCACTGTAACCCCTCGAAGCGTTAATACTGTTCGGGGTGAAGATAGCTATGTGACGTGTCAAGAATACGTCCTCTGATATTACGCGATATCCCTGTGAGAGTATTTAGGGATATTTGCTCCAGGAGTTAGAATTCTGGATACCTTAAGGTAAAATTCTCTGGGGATATCACTGTAGTCAAATATACCCTAGAAAGCTACCTATTAGGAACCTCCATCAGGACGACATGGCCTGAGCCCAAAAAATTACATTTATATTGAACATTGGATGATAAAACATACAATCTATCATATTCTAATTTCATTTCCATGAAAAAAGGAAATAAATTTATATAGAAAAAAAGAATTCTAGTTACCTAGTTATCTGTACATTAGTAAAACTCCTAATTTCAGAGGAAAAAAAAAATTATTATTCAGATAAGGAAGGTGAAAAAAATAATGTTTTTTATATCATCATTTACCATTAACCATGCAATATATTAAGGAATTTCTTAAATCATATTATGGAAAAAAAAATATCTATTTGTTCTTTTTACTTAAAAAAGAAACAAGTTTCCGAACATTTGGCTATCATCTGGTTTTAGTGGTAGAAGAACCGTTGGAACATTTTGTCTAAGGACCAATCTACCACAATTGAATACGGTAGTTGGAATTTTCTATGGAAATGTTATAGCTAAGAAGATAAATTTTCTTTGAGCTATTTGATATAGGACCTATATCTAACATAACATATTCAATTAGAATCTTTTATAACGGTTAGATGCAGTATTTGTAAGGAAAAAAAAATATAAATTACCAATTATGTAAAAGCAAACGTACTTCATAAAAAGTCTCAAAATTCCTATATATACCCTGTATATATATATATATATATATATATATATATATATATATATATATATATATATATATATGTATTTATATATATATATATATATATATATATATATTTATTTATTTATATTTATATGTATATATATATATATATATATATATATATATATATATATGTATATATATATATATATATATATATATATATATATATATATATATATATATATATATATATATATATATATATATATATATATATTATATATATATATATATATATATATATATATATATATATATATATATATATGTATATATATACATATATATATATATATATATACATTTATTTATTTATATTTATATGTATATATATGTATATATGTGTGTATATATATATATATATATATATATATATATATATATATATATATATATATATATATATATATATATATATATTATGAAAGGAAAGTTCCTAAACATAAGGCAGAAATTACCAGTTTTCATTTATAATTCTTTTTTACGATTTTCTATAAATCCTATAGTATCAGTTATAATAAAAAAACATCAATTAATATATATATGAATTATATTCCCTAAGTTCAAGTAATAATTGAGATAAAATCTTCATATCATATTGAAATATAACCTTGTAATTGATTCTGTTATGTGACCACTTAGGTACTAGTAAACCTACGTTGTTGCTAAATAAAGTTAGCTGTTTCAGAAGTTATCTTTTGGCTAAGCTTTTTCACTCCAATCACATTGGTGACCTATGGAGTGATTAAAATATGAAGTTCACCACCCAGCTCCAAGCTTAATCTTCCATATTCTTCTATAATTTCCTCCACTGACCCAGACCCATCCGTAAATGCTGGAACAGTGACATTCTTGTCCTTTGCTGGAAGACATACATTTGCCTGGTTTCAACATGTCAAGGCTCAGTTCGTCTGCAAGAGTATGGTCCACATACAGTACGATGCCCTTAAACTGTACCACCTAGAGCATTATTTCCCATAGCTAGCCACTCCTGTAACCGAGATTCTCAGCTCTTTCGATATCCATTGACGGATCAAAAGGTGATAATGATCCTCAGATAAATTACCAGTATTGCTCAACTTCAGCCTGGTGCAGATGGTTTTCCTCATGAAATGAATGTAATTCATGCACTTTGGGTACAAAGCATGCTGAAACTTGTGTAAGCCGCTCTTCTCAACGTCGACACCTTACCCATGGAGGATCTAATGAATAGAGTCGGTGACCTTATTGACAGACGCTTCCTGATTGTAGATAACCCAATCAACACCAATCCTGATGGAAGGAACAACCATTCAAACCTAACTGAAGCAGAGGTGAATGCTGTAGAACATTGACACCATCCTTTCAACATGCTACAAAGCTGCCCACCACCTGTCCATGCTGCCTAATGACTACGTCCCAGTCAACAATGGATGATGGCCTTCATCCTCATTTGATCTATTATGACTCAAGATTTGGCCTGCTGCTAAGAAATGTGCTTCAAGATATGAATTGTAAAAAAAAAAAAAAAATGTTTAAGCAGGTCATTGTTGCTGACTGTGGCTTCCTCATTAACATATCGCTTCTTTTTACATGATCCAGGATCTAATGGGCACTTTCTGGTGTATACTGGTATCTGTCATTCCTTTCTGCTACTTTCCCTCTTAAGGGTGAAACCCAGTCAATCCAAGACTGATAATGTCAGCCTGGTGGATGCCAACAGATCTGCTATCTCCACCACTGTTATGTGATGCTAGCATTATCATTTGGGAGCTATAGCATTTGACCTATGCTACTGCGTATGTTACGTAGAAGACATATTGATATTCTCCCTTGAAAAAAGATACCATTTATATCACCTACACAACGTTCTTATCTGCCTAAAGGCATTCAACCACTCCCTGAGAAGATATCATCAGTACAGAATTTCCCCTAAAGCTCAATCGCCCAAGCAATGTAAGATTTCTTTGCCATGAAAAATCTTAATTACTAGTTCTTGCCAGTTATTACTACCACTCTTGCCATGACCACCTCAATAGTAAGTCAAAAAACCTGGAGTTCAGCCTCATTCTGGAGGTGGGATCCTTCTATGCAAAAAAAAAAAAAAAAAAAAAAATGTACTGCCACTGCTCTAACCTTTCCCATGCATAC
>NC_090737.1:77798348-77805848 GCF_036898095.1 Palaemon carinicauda
ATACCAGTAAGGGGCACCAATTCCAGGAGGGTTTACTGTGAGCAATCTGATAAAAAATCTTCCACCATTACCATTCTGCAGTGGTTAACGTGGAGATGAAAACTAGCCAGAAACCAGATATGTCCTTTCCAACTCCATGTTGGCCCTCATTCCCCAGTAGCAGAGGAACAACTGCCAAGGGTAGAGGGTAACTACTTTTCATTGCAATTGGTGCTAAAATCTCTTGACCAGAACAAGCCACCTTTGGAAACTAAACTTTATAACATGCAACATCAAGACCCTGTCTAGGGAAGATCTTGCTTTGTTATTTGAAAAGCTTAAATAAATTTGGATATAGTAGGATTGAGGGAAATTATAATAACTGTGGAATCTTATTGAAATTGAGAAGATTGCCATCTATTTCGCTTCGGAAGACATGAAAGGAAAAATGGGTTTGGAGTGGGTTTTCTCATTGAAAAAAAAAATCTTGCTTGTAACATATTTTTTTTTTTTTTTGTAGAACAAGAGAAAGAGTTGCAGGATTGATTATCAAACTAATGCATTTAACAACAGCATGCTATACAGAGGAAGGAATGGAAACTATTTACAAATTCACATTGGTTTTGGGTGATTTCAATGCTAAATTTGGTCAAAAGAAGAGAAGATAATGAACAGTAGGTAGATTTGGAGTAAGCAAACATGAGGAGACATGCTTGTTGAATTTGTTGAAAGAAAGAATCTTATAATCATTGACACCTTGTATAAAAAGGAACATAGGAAATGGACATGTTGAAGACCAAAGGGAAAACGAAGAATGAAATAGATTTTTTTTCCAGTGAAAAAGTCAATTCAGTTAAAGATGCAACAGTGTTAAACATGTTGAAGTCAAGTGATCATAAAATGTTGAGAGAGAGGAAAAAACTATTTTTAGAAGGAAAATAAACAAACCTATAATAAAAAAAAAAACCGGTGAGTTTAGTTTAGCAATACAAAATAGGTAGTTCCAGCTAGAAGGTGAATTGGAAGCAAGTGGAGAATAAATGAATAGCAATTTAAAAGAAAAAAAGATGTTATTGGAGGCAACACAAGAGATAGGTGGAAAAGTTCCTAAACAAGGTAAAGGAAAACTATCAGAAAAGACCAAAACCACAATAAAGAAAAGATTGGAAATGACGGTAAAATCCAGGAGAGATGAAAGAGATATTCACGTAGGAAAAATCTAGTTTTGAGTGAGATAGCCATGTCATCCTGATGGAAGTTCCTTCTGGCTACTTTCTACAGTATAATATTTCTGCGATTGATATTACAAGAGAATTGCTGTCAGGTATCAACGGGTTCTAACCCCCGGAAACAACTATCCGAAGATATAGAGTATAATCAAGGACGTATCTTAAGATAACCATAGATATCTGCAGCCCGAACAGACTTTACCTAGTCTAATCCTCTAAGGGGTAGGATTAGTAAGGAGCCATTACACACACTATCACCTTCCGGTGCTCCTATACGATACTGCTTCACCATTCCACGTAGCAGCCGAGCTACTGTGAAATAGAAGCCTACAACGAGCAAAGGGGTGGGATAAATATGATGTAACAGGTGGGCCATCAGGACAAAATAGCTATCTCACCCAAAAATAAATTTCTCCTACATCAAAATCCCCTTTTCATCCTGATGGAAGTGTACCAGAGAATTATTTATACTCAGGTGTAAGGCTTTCGCATGGAAAACTGCACAATAACGGATGCTCACCACTTATGTGGCGAAACATGAATATAAATTTCTACCAAGGGTAGAGGGTAACTACTTTTCATTGCAATTGGTGCTAAAATCTCTTGACCAGAACAAGCCACCTTTGGAAACTAAACTTTATAACATGCAACATCAAGACCCTGTCTAGGGAAGATCTTGCTTTGTTATTTGAAAAGCTTAAATAAATTTGGATATAGTAGGATTGAGGGAAATTATAATAACTGTGGAATCTTATTGAAATTGAGAAGATTGCCATCTATTTTGCTTCGGAAGACATGAAAGGAAAAATGGGTTTGGAGTGGGTTTTCTCATTGAAAAAAAAAAAAAAATCTTGCTGGTAACATATTTTTTTTTTTTTGTAGAACAAGAGAAAGAGTTGCAGGATTGATTATCAAACTAATGCATTTAACAACAGCATGCTATACAGAGGAAGAAATGGAAACTATTTACAAATTCACATTGGTTTTGGGTGATTTCAATGCTAAATTTGGTCAAAAGAAGAGAAGATAATGAACAGTAGGTAGATTTGGAGTAAGCACACATGAGGAGACATGCTTGTTGAATTTGTTGAAAGAAAGAATCTTATAATCATTGACACCTTGTATAAAAAGGAACATAGGAAATGGACATGTTGAAGACCAAAGGGAAAACGAAGAATGAAATAGATTTTTTTTTCCAGTGAAAAAGTCAATTCAGTTAAAGATGCAACAGTGTTAAACATGTTGAAGTCTAGTGATCATAAAATGTCGAGAGAGAGGAAAAAACTATTTTTAGAAGGAAAATAAACAAACCTATAATGAAAAAAAAAAACGGTGAGTTTAGTTTAGCAATACAAAATAGGTAGTTCCAGCTAGAAGGTGAATTGGAAGCAAGTGGAGAATAAATGAATAGCAATTTAAAAGGAAAAAGATGTTAGTGGAGGCAACACAAGAGATAGGTGGAAAAGTTCCTAAACAAGGTAAAGGAAAACTATCAGAAAAGACCAAAACCACAATAAAGAAAAGATTGGAAATGACGGTAAAATCCAGGAGAGATGAAAGAGATATTCACGTAGGAAAAATCTAGTTTTGAGTGAGATAGCCATGTCATCCTGATGGAAGTTCCTTCTGGCTACTTTCTACAGTATAATATTTCTGCGATTGATATTACAAGAGAATTGCTGTCAGGTATCAACGGGTTCTAACCCCCGGAAACAACTATCCGAAGATATAGAGTATAATCAAGGACGTATCTTAAGATAACCATAGATATCTGCAGCCCGAACAGACTTTACCCAGTCTAATCCTCTAAGGGGTAGGATTAGTAAGGAGCCATTACACACACTATCACCTTCCGGTGCTCCTATACGATACTGCTTCACCATTCCACGTAGCAGCCGAGCTACTGTGAAATAGAAGCCTACAACGAGCAAAGGGGTGGGATAAATATGATGTAACAGGTGGGCCATCAGGACAAAATAGCTATCTCACCCAAAAATAAATTTCTCCTACATCAAAATCCCCTTTTCATCCTGATGGAAGTGTACCAGAGAATTATTTATACTCAGGTGTAAGGCTTTCGCATGGAAAAACTGCACAATAACGGATGCTCACCACTTATGTGGCGAAACATGAATATAAATTTCTACCTTAAAAATTAATCCAAAGTGATCTTGATTTGGTAAATATGATAATGTTTAGGGGGAAAGATCTGTGACCTGCAATCAACTGTGACGGGCTGAGAGAAAGGTTAGGACTCAAAGGCAGGAAGCAATCAACTGAGTACTTAAATATAGAACACTCTCCTTTATATACAAAACCTCAAGGCAACAGGAAAATATATGTTCGAGAAAATGACAATGTTACATAGGTGACACGTCGACATGTCTATTCTGGTTCTTTTTAGTGCGAGGGAAGAGCGCAGATACAAGCATAATATATACAAAATAATTTATGTACAATTGTGTGACACACGGTTGCTACATGGCTCCCCCTATAAAAATGACATACTGTACATGTTAAATAGGGCGCCCTGATCTAGAGAGGCAAACTGTAGGCGGGTCATCTGTCAGAAGATAAGCAGGTTTTTGACGATCAATGGAGACCCAGTCTTCTTTGCCACGAATGTTTAGTAGGAATGCTTTCGGACTGCGTCGGATCACAAGGAAAGGGCCCGTGTAAGGGGGCGTTAGCGGTGGCTTGGTAGTGTCATTGCGCAGGAAGAAATGCGTTGCAGAGTGCAAGTCCGTTGGTATGTGATGCTTTGCTGGGGGCTTGTAAGTCTGACGGCACGGAGTAAATTTTCCCACGACGTGACGTATGCGCTGGAGATCGTCGGAGGAGGTTGTAGAAGGAAAAAATTCGGCAGGGACGACCAATGGGTCGCCATACACCATTTCGGCTGCCGAGACGTACAGGGCGTCTTTAGGAGTGGTCCTTAGTCCCAGGAGGACCCAGGGAAGCTGAGTAAACCAGTTGCAATCCTTGCAGCGGGACATCAAAGCTGCTTTTAGGGTGCGATGAAAACGTTCAACTATTCCATTGGCAGTGGGGTTGTAGGCCGTTGTCTGATGTAGGGTGATGCCCAGGAGATTTGCTAATGATGTCCACAATTGAGAGGTGAAAGTGGTTCCCCTGTCAGAAGTAGTATGCTCAGGGATACCAAATCTTGGAATCCATCCAGAGAGTAAGGCAGATGTACATGAGGCGGACGTTGCAGTTTCCATGGGAATAGCTTCAGGCCAACGAGTGGAGCGGTCGATGACGGTAAACAGGTAACGATGTCCTTGTGATATGGGTAGGGGGCCTACAACGTCGACGTGAATGTGTGCGAAACGACGCTGAGGTTGAGGAAAGGTGCCCACTCCTGAATCCATGTGTCGATGTACTTTGGAAGTTTGGCAAGAAGCACAGGCGCGGACCCAATCTTTAGCATCCTTAGAAATTCCGTGCAAAATGAAATTTGCCTTCAGCAGCTGTGCAGCAGTAGAACGGCACGAGGGATGTGAAAGGCCGTGAATGAAATCAAAAACCTGTCGGCGCATGGGAGCAGGAATCCAAGGTCGCGGTCTAACAGTACTGACGTCACAGAGGAGGGTGGTGTTGGAGTCTTCGAGGGGAAAGTCTTCCCAACGGAGGGACGTGCAGGATGTCCTACATGCTTGATACTCTGGATCCTGTCGTTGGGCTTCAGCCAGGGCGTTGTAATCCAATCCCAGTTGAATGGCAGCCAACGTGTTTCTTGACAGGGCATCGGCAACGTGATTCATTTTCCCAGGGACGTATTGAAGGGTGCAATTGTATTCAGCCACGGCGGAGAGATTTCAGCGTTGACGGGCGGACCAGGCGTCAGATTGTCGAGTGAAGGCGTGCACCAGAGGCATGTGGTCTATGCGAATGACGAAGGGCGTACTTTCTAATAAATGACGAAAGTGACGGACAGCCAAGTGCACCGCCAGTAATTCTCGATCGAAGGTAGAATAACCCGATTCTGCCTTGGACAGTTTTCTGCTGAAGAAGGCCAATGGGTGGGGCGAGCCTTTGACCACCTGCTTGAGTACTGCACCAATAGCGACGTCGCTGGCATCGGTGGAGAGAAGGAGTGGGGCGTGTGGGATAGGAAAAGTGAGAGCCGCAGCAGTTGATAGGGCCTTCTTTGCATTTCAGAAGGCTGCTTCTTGAAGGGGACCCCACTTCAGGTTCTTTGGCTTGCCCTTGAGGGAGGCGTAGAGGGGAGAAAGAGTGGCGGCAATGGCTGGCAGAAAACGGTGGTAATAGTTGATCATGCCCAGGAATTCCTGCAGAGCTTTGACGGTCGAGGGCACAGGGAAGTTCTGAACGGCTGCTACCTTCTCAGGGAGGGGATGGACTCCTTCAGGAGTGATGCGGTGCCCTAAGAACGACACTTCGTTGGCGCCAAAGGTACACTTGTCGTATCGGACTACAAGGCCGTTTTGTTGCGGTCGAGCACGATGCGCAGGTGACGGAGGTGTTCCTCTTTTGAGGAGGAGAACACAAGTATGTCGTCCACATAACATACACAGAAAGGGAGGTCCCCTAAGATGCCATCCATGAGACGTTGAAACGTTGCCCCAGCATTACGAACTCCAAAACAGGAGTAATTGAAGGTATATGTACCAAACGGAGTGGTGATGGCGGTCTTGGGGATGTCTTCTGGGTTCATAGGCACCTGATAATACCCCTTCAGGAGGTCAGGCGTAGAGAAAACCTTCGCTTTGTGCAGGTAGGAGGTCACGTCGGCAATGTTTGGGAGGGGGTAGTGATCCGGTTCTGTTTGCATGTTCAGGCACCTGTAATCCCCTCACGGACGGAGGGAGCCGTCTTTCTTCAGAATGATGTGTAAGGGTGACGACCATGGGCTGGAGGCCTTATGGCAAAGGCCCATTTCCTCCATTTCGGCGAACGTCTGTTTGGCGGCTGCCAATCGTTCCGGTGCCAGACGTCTGAATTTTGCGAAGACTGGGGGTCCCGTCGTCTTGATATGGTGATAAATACCGTGCTTGGCAGGAACCGTGGCCGTTTGGCGAAGTTATGGACGGAAAACTTCCGGGTACGACATGAGGAGGTGGGCGTAGGCATCCGTGGGTGCGTTGATGTTGAGAGCGAGGTTAGAAGGGGCGGGTTGAAGAGGTGTCGACAAGTACGAGTCTGCGTTGACCAATCTTGGGTGGGCAACATTGACCAGAAGGTGGAAATGAGAGAGGAAATCCGCACCGAGGATTGGTAATGTGATTTCAGCAACGAGAAACTTCCAATTGAATTTACCATTTCCGAACGATAATGTGAGGTTCTCGTAACCGTAGGTGGGTATCGCAGATCCGTTGGCAGCTACCAAGCGGACATCGGCAGATGTAGACAGACTACGTCGTGCCTTGAAGAGTTTCCTTGGCAAAAGAGAACGACAAGCACCCGTGTCTACCAAAAATCGCACGCCCGTTCCTGCATCCTGTAAAAAGAAAAGATTAGAAACACGGGAGCCCACCGCCACGAGCGATGGCCTACTTACACGTTTTTTGGCCACTGACAATCATCGGTACATTTCTTCGCGGTTGCCCCGAATCTGGAGTGGTAGTAGCAAAACTGCGGCGGATGGGAGGTAGTAAGTGGCTGTAGAACTCGTTCGTTGGGGCGCGAGTGATTGGTGGGTGGTGGGCGGCTTTGTCGCTGCTTCGGCACGTCACGGGGTAGGCGTGTATGTCCTACGGCATTCATGTCAACTTCGGTTGACGTTGAATAGGCATCCTCTTCGTCAGGGTTGGAGGCGTTGATGGATGTCTTGAAGTGACTGTCCATAAGGGCGTCAGCTTTGGTCATCAAGTCCTTTATGGGTAAACTATCGATATCGGGTATGGCAGCACGTATAGGTCCAGGTAAACAGCGTATCCAAAGGGCATGAAGTAGGTTCACCTCACGAGGAGAGCCGTCTGCGGCAGGTAGAAGGCGAGCGATACTGGTCATTTCCCTAAGGGCAAGCGAAGCCCTTTGGTCCCCCAACAATTGTTGCGAGAGCTGAAAAAGCTTTGCTATACGGGCGGCTGGCGACGGCGAGTACTGCGGCAGAAGGTATGTTTTGAGGGCGTCATACGCTATTGGGGTGTCTCCTTGTTCACAGAGCCAGTCGGATATTTCTGGGAAGATGTCCTCGGGTATGCTTTGGTGGTTGAGCGAGTCACGCCCCTGATGCGAAACTGGACTTCTGCGCGCTGAAACCAAGCAAACGCCTCTCCGCTGGCAAACGATGAAAGTTTGAACAGCGCGGTCGCAGCGCCAACTG
>NC_090737.1:77810848-77825848 GCF_036898095.1 Palaemon carinicauda
GCAGTATATCTATCTAAAATCTGTAAATTAAGCAAGCTCATCGCCTTTTCTTTGCGATTTCTTCTTTTCATGCTATATTCTTATGTTCCCTATAAATCTTCTGGAATATCTGTACTAAGTAGTATACTTAGATATGACCTACCACAAGTCCTGTATACATACAAAAAAATCTGTTTTTAATTCAAAGTGAATCTGACGATTTTGAAAAAACAAAATAACTCAACACTTCAGAGTCAACGATCAGCTTTTTCCTTGTTTTTATGACCACAGGCCAGCTCTAAACATGAAGAAATTCATCACCTCCTATCCTAAGTAGCATTTTCTTATGTGTTGCCTTATATCTAATACCACCTATAAGCGTTGATGTTTAGGTTTAAATTACGTCCATTTAGTTTTTGATTATCCTTTGGTGCAATTTTGAAGAAGATAATGGCATAAAAATGGAATAAGAACTTCTGAATGAACTGCCAAATCAAATAAATTCACTGAAAAGTACACAGTAAAGAATATATGTAAAGAAAGTCTTCATTAGGTAGAAATATCAAAACGAAGAGCGACGAATAACCTGGAGATGGCCGAGGTTTTAAATCTGCGTGAATTTATTTTCATATTGCTTCACGCAGCAATTTACCATCAGAATTACACACAAACAATCAACCTAATACACACATTTTAGCAACATTAGAACAAAGGTTGAAGAGGTATTAATGCCATTGACAAAGACTTGATAAAAATTTTCAGTAGCCAACAGATTAAGCTTAAGTGGTATCTTCTTGGGGAGGAGACATATTGGTTAATAACTATAATTCCAAGTATGATATATTCACATATACAAATGACTTTTTCTTGTTTTACTACGCTTAAAAGGCCTTCATCTTACCAGTAAGAATAGAAGGTAGAAATTTGCATAGCGTAAAGTATAAAAGAGTAAATAAATAAATAAAAAAAAAATAATAATCACTCCGCAGGTCAATTAAAGAATTTTTTTAATTTCCAAGAGTAGGCTTCTCGAGAAGTAAGTACCCTGATCTATGATATAACGCCACTATCGGAGATGAACACTTTTTGTTGTCCATAACAAAGAATAGAGGTGAAATGTATGACTAGGAAATTGATATAATGAGAATGACTTATGTTTTATCGGATTCTGATTTTTTTTTTTTCATGTAAATATTTAAGTCTCATTGATATCAATTGTGATTCCTTCTCACCAATATTTTGGTAAAAGAAATCTCTCTTTAGTTTTTTAACTTTAAAACAAAAGAATTGTATTGAAGGAACACAGTTATAGCATACAACTCTGGAGCAGATGATATAATCGATTATTAAATGACGAGGAAAATTTTAGTAAAAATGCTTCCTTGGTGTCATTACATATAATTAGATGCTATATTTTGTATGCATGCTCCCGTGGGTGGGGAAATTTCTCAGCGATACAATTGCATTTTGATAGCATACGTTTAAATGGACAATAACAATCTCATTTCAAGTTTTATCTCTCTCTCTCTCTCTCTCTCTCTCTCTCTCTCTCTCTCTCTCTCTCTCTCTCTCTCTCTCTCTCTCTCTCTTTAGATTTTGTACGTGACCAGAAAGGGACGGATATGTTATTCTTCATTCCTGTCATCCAGTAAAATGGAGAAAAAATCAGTATGAAGTTGAGGCTTAGCTTAACACCATCACAAACACGTTTTGAAGAAACCCTTCATTCTGGACAGAATCGAGAATGGAAAAGGTTGAATACTGAAAAGAGAAGAAAGATTTTTTGGACCCAAATCATGCCAAATCGCTAACTGATAATATACTTACTCATGTGAGGACTTTTGATAAATTTGAAAAAAATACTGATCGTAACTTGATTTGATTTTGACACGAGAATAAATAAATTATTCATTTTTCAACATACATTAAAGGTAAATTTTACCTAAAGCATGCAGGTTCTACATAGGCTTAAAGGCGTTGAATTCTTTAATGTAATCATTAAAACGATATTTTGCGTAAATTTAGGTTTTAGTGGGATTTGATGAAAAGAGCAGAGTTATATGTATATAGTAAATTATATTAAATACTTGCAATATTATACTTCTCCCAAAACAACGATTTAAAAAAAAAAACAAAAAAAAAATACGTTGTATTTTGTAACTTGTGATGAATATTGAATGATTAGAATTAGTGGAAGATAGTCACGTATATATTGCAAATCTTACTTGCTGGTTTAAAAAAATAATAACGATTGCACTTTTAAGCTTTGATATTATTACAGAGAATCTAATCTAAACAAGAGGGTAGTTTATAGTTGTTTAGGGTATCCGATGAAACAAAATCAATCTCAACTGGAACTTGAGAAATAGAGAATGAGATTCTTAAGGAGAATTTTTGACAAATGAAAATAACTGAATGCAATAACTTATTTTTTTAGTATATGTAAGCATGATATATATATATATATATATATATATATATATATATATATATATATATATATATATATATATATATATATATATATATATATATATATATATATATATACAATATATATATATATATATATATATATATATATATATATATATATATATATATATACAGTATATAGATAGATAGATAGATAGATAGATAGGCAGATATTATATATATATATATATATATATATATATATATATATATATATATATATATATATATATATATATATATATATACATACGTATATATATATATATATATATATATATATATATATATATATATATATATATATATATATATATATATATATATATATATAATTTATATATATATATATATATATATATATGTATACATACATTCATATATATATATATATATATATATATATATATATATATATATATATATATATATATATATATATATACAGTATATATATGTATATATGTATATATATATATATATATATATATATATATATATATATATATATATATATATATATATATAGAGAGAGAGAGAGAGAGAGAGAGAGAGAGAGAGAGAGAGAGAGAGAGAGAGAGAGAGAGAGAGAGGTTAAATGCTATACTACCAACTGGACTCTCAGACGAGCATCAGGCTCTACAAAGCGTCGCATGTGCTGAAAGTCAAAATTTTCTTCATTAAGACTCCACCTCACACAGCTAGCGATCAAATCGTCATCAAGGATTTTGTAATCATATAATGAGTTGTCTAGACTGATGACATGCGCCTGGTGTTTGCAAATGATTTTTATTTTTTTTTTTTTTTAATGGAAAAAGAAACCCATTTCGGGCTCGCCAACTGTCATTTATCATCATGTCATAGTGCACTACACAGAAGTTAATTAGTGATATTTGTTTGAATCGTCATGATATTATGAATATCAAGTGCAACATATCGCAATGCTCAACCCTACATGCAGCACGAATGGTGTGCCGATGTGCACAAGGACAAATTACGACTTGACAGCATACCTGCACACACTGCATTGCATAACCCCGTAAAAGGCAGCGGTGATCAAGGTCTGGACGTCATCCTGTTCGGACGTTTTATAAGAAAAAAAACGTCAATATCTAGAGGACTGATGATGGACCTGGTTTGGATCACAGACCTGCTTTGCATCATCCCTGACTTCAATTTTGTACTCCAGCTTTGGTCGTCCAGAGGCTGTGGTCCGACTTGTTGTGGGCCAATGTAAATCATCATAATCATTATAATCATCATCATCATCATCAGGCCTGGCTAACTCCCTAATTGGACGGAGAATCTACTATAAGAAAAATCAAAATCTTCTGGACCTAAGTGGAACGGGTTCAGAATGAGGGAAACACCTGCTTTGCGGCGCCCCTGACTCTTGTTTTGGACACCAGCTCATCATTACTGCTTCATCTCAACATGAACTTGTCTGTCCTTCATGTCTATGCCGATCCAACACATGTATACTGCTTTGACAAATATTTTCCAGCAATCTTCACACCTCTTACGGGCAGCCAATGAATTAGAGCTAGTTGTCCGCTAAGTTGTGGGTCATTCTGAGATCAATCAATCAGAACAGTTGACCTAGCATGAACACAGCCAGAGCTTCTCGCTGTAACCTTTTATTTTTCTATTTGCTTCTGGTTCTTGTATTTGAAGACCCCACAAAACCTTCAGGGAAAGCAAATCTCCAAGATGATGATGATGGTGGCCTACAACAACAGCTACAGTCTGCATGAATGCACTTACTCTCTTGCAGCATCTGCTGCCTAGCCAGGGGACCTTTCCCCATCTATGAGAAAAAAGCTTTTCGTTGACGTTAAATGCCCAGCAACAGGACGAACCCGTGGTAAGAATCTCTTACAGTTAAGAGGCCTCCATATATTCCAAGGATGAGCAAATTGCTTAACTACGATGACGATATTTTTTCTTTTAGAAATGTAGATAAGGGTGAGAACGGAAGTATTTTTCATTTATGCAGGAAGAAGACTCCTTGTGTCTTCTAGACGGATACAAGGATGGATGTTTGGCCAGTGGCTGAAGGATAGGTAGACCCTGAAAAATTTATTGTTTTCAGGAAACACATTGTCCATCAGAAGAAACCCAAGAATATATGATTAAAAACCTAGGAAATGAAATATGTTACTCTGTATAGTTTTGAAAGTAAGTGCTATGTCTGAAAAAGTATATTTTCATGATTTTTAGTAATGTGTGATGTAAATATATGTATACCATTCTCACAAATATCATTCTGTTCTTATATTTCTTTTACATGCAGCCAGTAACTACAGCTGCTGCCCCACTTGAAGAACCTGTGGAACATATATATAGGGATGAACCAGAGGTCATCCCATCATTTGAAGAAAAGAGACCAAATAAGAGCTGTCCATGGTCTAGTCAGTAAGGAAAAGGGTTTGTCCATAAAAAAGATATTTGAATAAAATAATTGAAAGCATAATTGATAAATGTATGAATTTGTAAAGAATCTTTACATGTACATTGTAGTAACCAAATCATATATCAAAATCATTATCTCCTTATACGCCTAATGACTCAAAGGCCCCAGTTACATTTCACCAGCCGCCTCTATTTTGAACATTTAAATCAATGTTTCTACATTCATCATCTTCTATTTCACGCTTCATAGTCCCCAGCCATGTGGGCCTGAGTCTTCAACTCATCTAGTGTCTTCTGGAGCACAATTAAATTTTGGTGAACTAATCTCTCCTGGGGAGGGCAAAGAGCATGATCAAACCATCTTATCTACTCCTCACTAATCCACATATGGCACTCGAATAATCTCTCTTATCGTTTCATTTCCCAATACTGTCCTGCAATTTCACTCCCAAAATTCTTCTGAGGGATGTCATATCAAATCTACAGAATCTGTTGGATACTGCTTTATTGTCATACCATGAATCATGTCCATAGAGTAACACTCATCTCATTGAATTGATAAATAGCCTGATTTTTAGATAATTTCAGGCGATTTGATTTCCAAATTTTACTTAACCTAGCCATTGCCTGATTATCTTTTTCAATCTTTCAATAAATTCCTATTCTAAAGATCCTGTAATAGATATCATAGTTCCTAAATATTAAAATTATTCTACCGCTTTAATCCTTTCCTCAACCAATGATATTCCGTCTTCCATTACATATTCTGTTCTCATCATCTGTCTTTCTTCTATATTTCTCGAGCTAACCTCCTGTGTTATTTCAAGCATTGTAGCATTTTTAACACGAAAGGAAGTAAATAAACTGAAATAGTTGATTATTTGCTATAAATGCCGTTTTGTATTTACTGTCTTTCTGAATGGATATTTGATTGTACCAATATTTAAATCGAGAGTTGTAAACTATTTACTATCCTGTACCATCAAGAGTAAATCTTCTATCGAGGACAATGGAAATGCATTATCCTTAGTGACTGCATTCAACTTCCTATAATTAACACACAATCTTATCGAGCCATCATTTTCCCTAACAGCTACAATTGGAAAAGCCTAGGGGTATTCGATCTCCTTCATAATCCCTTGTTCCATTGATTTACTAATTTTCTTTTCTATCTCTCCCTGGAAATGAATGGGTACCTTATGAGACATTGATCTGATTGGCTCCACCTGCCCAGTTTCAATGCCCAAAGGAAATTGATCAACCTCGCTGGTGGCTAGTCTCCAATTCCAATTACATTAGAATAATTATCAACAGTGTTACTAACTACAGGTTGATATTCTGACAGACATAGTTTTCTCTCTTGCATAATCAAATTCTGAGTGCGTTTGTCTTTGTAGGCTGGAGTTTAGAGCTACAAAGATCCCATTGTTAATAATTTCACCAAACTCCAATTCACACATAAGCACTTCCTAACCCAACTTTTAATTGACAAATTAACTATTGTAATATCTGCTCTGTTCTCTATTATTTCTACCATCCATCTTAGACTACGTTGTGGCGGGATGTTGCAAAAACAACCCCCACACCCTTGAATCTTATTTACTGACAATTGTCTCCTCAACACATACTTTCCCCTTACTTTATCATAAACTGGACTCTTGAACAAAAAGGACACAAAAACCAACCAAAACCTTAAAACTATATTTATGAATATCAAAACAATCACTTAATACTAAAAAAATCACCAACCATATTCCATAACCAAAAAAAATCACACTTAGCACTACAATCTTAACTTACTATACATAGAAAGCACATTCAAATAACCACATGAAAACAAAACTTAAAGCTAAAAATTCCCTTCAACTCCAAACATAAACGTAATTAATATATGTATTTCTGAGTGGACTCCTTCGTCCACACAAGGGCCAACAGTCTTTAATTGCCCATAAAACCACACCCTTATAGCAACCGCGACACTGACAAATATCAACACAAATGCATTGAGTGATTTTGGGTCGTGTGCGTTGTCATCATAATCATCATCATCATACGTAGTCTTGTTCAACAGGCCAGGTCATCAACGCTTGGTCAATCCGATGAGCAGTCTAACACAATTAATTACAGGCCAGGTCATCAACAATTATCCAAATCCAAGCAGTCGTGCCAAGTTCCTTATTATAGCCAAGTCGTCATCAATTACTGTCACATTCAAAGAAAATCTCTAAAAAGGAGGAATCACGACCTGCCAAAATAAAAAAGAAAAACACTTACGAACACTTCTAGCTAACTGAACTATCGCACTATAATCAAAGGTAAATAATAAATTGTTCCTATCATTCACAATCACAATAAGCAAAGATAACAAAACTGTACTTACTCAGAAAATCAATGAACACGTCCAACGCTGGTAAAAAAAAATATATAAATAGTTATCCAGCACTCACACAACTGCCTTAAGCTGCAGTCAAATAAAAAAAGCATTCACCCAAGACATTCACCACTGTCGTAACCTAACTAAAAACATAAACAAACAATCTCATTTGTACCAATAGTCTTTCTCACCACCAACGATCGATACACTAACCACTTTCCCTCGCTAACACAATCTCTCTCTCTCTCTCTCTCTCTCTCTCTCTCTCTCTCTCTCTCTCTCTCTCTCTCTCTCTCTCTCTCTCTTAGGATTTGGCAAAACACAAAAATTAAAATAAAACAAAAATAAATCCTCCACAACGTGTGCCCATATCTCATGGAGTTTAACTGCGACCTTGGTTCCCTCCGGGAGAGGCTGACACGGGGTCACTGATATGCTCGTAAGTGTCTGAGAAGGAAATACTTGTCTTTGAGGTACTGCTGTCACTTTAATTAATTGTTTCTCCTTTCCTGCACAAGCACTTACTCTCTCATGACTTTCTATTAGCAAAATGCACCCTCCTGCTTTTACTCATATTCTAGCCTTTCGCCGGAAACGTATATTTGATTACTCATCATAAAATCCAAACCATGTATAGCCTCGATTCCTAGCATTCCCAAGGTGGGTAAGACATAAAATCATGTGTAAACTTCAACGATTGCCTTGCCTGTAGTTTATTTCCTCCTAGTGTGTTGAGGATGATGGATGCCACTGACTGTGGTGGGTTTGAGGAGGTTCCTTGTTCAAGAAGCAAAATGCTGGCTCCTGTGTCAATCAGTGCTAGAATAGCCTTATCTGTTACGTCATCCTGACTGCTAAAATTCCAAGCAGCCCATTAGGATATATGGGGTGTGTGCCAACGACCTCGCTTGTAATACCGCTGCTTCCTTCTCCTTTCTCCAGTGCTGCGGCGATGAGGTTGGTATTACCGATGGGGGCACCACTGCCTGCTTGACTGCTTTTGTTATCATGCGTGGGGGCCATCAATCTCCCTCGTCTCTCCCTTCCTCTGTTTCATTTTTCTTGGATGTTGGGTGGGTGTTGGTGTGCGTGTACGACAGCCCGCCAGCCCTCGGCATTTTTTGCTGGTCAATCTCAAGATAGATGAACATAGGTCTGACAAGTTTAACAGTGGGAGGATCCCTGAGTGGGGCACTTCACTCGTTGGTTACGTTCTCCCCTCTCCAGATTTGGAGGTTGATGAGTGTCTCTCATAGCTGTTACCTTTCTGGAGTTGGGGCAGTTATTCTCCATCATTTTTCCTTCTTGTAAACTGTTTAAAATGTTATGTATCGCCATTACTTCATTTGCTAACGAGCAATTGTCATCAAACAAATAATCACATACAGTAAATAATGGTTTACTAATCTGCCAATATGTTTATGGGTAATTGCTCTTATAACACCTGGAAGATTAGCAATCCATGTAGCAAACGAATCACAATATCCAAAAATAGGAGTTGCAAAACTGAGAACTGACTCACAATTGGGAGTTTTTGGCATTTAATTTTCTTTCATATCACCTTTCCTTGCATCGGGATGGTGTATTTCTCAATTAAACATCATTTCATTTCAGTTTAACTTCAAAAATTGTCTTATAGCCAACACATTACCTTCATTGCCAGATCATCTTTCGGCAAACTAATGATTTGTATTGCTTTTCCTCTTTCTAACCACCCATATATGCCCACTTCAAAGTCTCTCAAAAAACACTTAAATCAATTGAAACACTTCATTAGGCCGTTGATCATCAAAAGGCCTAACACATACCTAGAGTTCTGGATATTTTCTAACTTCGATGTTCTAAGTATATTCACTTAGCTGTGCATGTATGCTTTCATTCGTGTGCTTTTGAACTTCGTTTATTTGAGTTAGATATGCTGTAGTTGCGCGCCGCTCCTCCTTGTTCAACTAATAATCTTTTCATTATCTCGTATAGGTTATCTAGCCTATTTTTAAGGCCTGCGTTCGTAGCTCTCGTCTTCATTCTTCAGTGATATCACTATAACCAACTGCTATGTTAATCCTCACATATCTGGGCATCTTGAGCTTTTATTTTACCAGCATAAAGAACAACTTAGTGCAGACTATATGGAAACAGATGTATTCTTTCACCTAACACCAATTATGTCCAATGTAGTCTGATAATGAAACATTGGTACATGGATTTTTTTCTCTTTATTATAAATAGATTTGTGAATGCACTTTACACTCCAGACAAGTACCAACTTCTTCTTATGATTGCTCGAGTGGTAGTGCTTACCCCTCGGTGCAAGCAAATGCAATGTTGCTCTGAAAATATACTGAATTGTTAGATTTTGTGGAAAAATTATCTGTGATTGAAATATACTCTCACCATTAGGCTTACAGCACGTCACCTATAACAGAGTTCAGTGTTTGCGCACAACAATTTATGACAGTCATAGTACTCTTAAATAGGTCATCAACCTCACTGCATAAAAACATACTGCTACACATTTTTCATACAAGGCCAGGGATATATATATATATATATATATATACATATATATATATATATATATATATATATATATATATATATATATATATATATATATATATATATATATATGTATATATATATATATATATATATATATATATATATATATATATATATATATATATATATATATATACATATTATGTATATATACATACACCTATATGTGTGTGTATGTATATATCTATCTATCTATCTATCTATATATATATATATATATGTATAAATATATATATATATATATATATATATATATATATATTCACTTATATACATATTATGTATATATACATACACCTATATATAAGTATATATATATATATATATATATATATATATATATATATATATATATATATATATATATATATTTATATATATATACATATACATATATATATATATATATATATATATATATATATATATATATATATATATATATGTATATGTATATATATATATATATATATATATATATATATACTTATATATAGGTGTATGTATATATACATAATATGTATATAAGTGACTATATATATATATATATATATATATATATATATATATATATATATATATATATATATTTATATATATATATATATATATATATATATAGATAGATAGATAGATAGATAGATATATACATACACACATATATATATTTATATATATATATATATATATATATATATATATATATATAAATATATATATACACAAACACACACACACACACATATATATATATATGTATATATATATATATATATATATATATATATATATATATATATATATATATAATATATGTATATATACAAACACACACACACATATATATATGTATATATATATATATATATATATATATATATATATATATATATATATATATATATATATATGCATATATATATATATATATATATATATATATATATATATATATATATATATATATATATATATATAAAGATAGGTGTGTGCATATATAAATAAAAATGTATGTATGTGAATATATATATATATATATATATATATATATATATATATATATATATATATATATACATACATATATATTTATATATATATATATATATATATATATATATATATATATATATATATATATATATATATATTTATTTATTTATGTGTTTCTGTAAACATACCAGAAAATTTTCTGATCTCGTGAATCCACTCTCTTTTCTTCCTTCCTTGCGGTTCGTTTGTAATCTATAGAGACCCATTTTGTTATTGATTTTACCCTTCATATCATCTTTCTTTCTCATTATATGGCCTATCAATGTCCATTTCATTTTCTTGTATGTTGTTACAATATCCTCTACTTTAGTTTGCTCTCGTATCCATGTTGCTCTTTTTCTCCTTTATTTTTCTTTCCCTAGCCCTTCAAGTTGTAAGTAGTTTATGTTCTTGGGTTTCAGTAAGACGCCAATTGTCTGATGCGTAAGTTAATAATGGTAGGAACATCTGATTAAATTGTTTTCGCAGAAAAATTGGCATTTCACTTTTCATTATCTGTTTTGGTTACCAAAAGCTCTACCTTTTATGGTTATCTTTCCTTTAATTTCGGTTCCATGTCCTAGGAAACACTTACCGGCTACCCTAAGTACTATAATAATTAACAATCTCTAGAGATTCATCCTTAACCCTTATTTTTTTTCTCTCTGTATTTTCATTGAATATTATCTTCGTTTTGCTCATATTCACTTCCAGTCTTACATTTCTGCTTTCTCTATTCAAATGTTATATCATCTTTTGCAATTCCATCTATGAGACACTGAATAGAATTAAGGGGTTGGCCTGGGTCGTATGTCAATTTTGCACTATGACATTGGAATTTATACAGAACAACGATCCACCCCAAACCCAAAGCAAAGTCCTTCAAAAGAAGGCAACCGTGTGACCCAATACGAATGGGAAAAAAAAAACACGCTGATAGATGATGATTTATCTTTATTATAATCTAGAACAGATAAGGTCGCCTTGTTAGACTCCTTTTATAATTGGAATTCCCTCACTAGATTTATGTAGTTTTAGCATAGTTGTACTACCTGTAAAGATATTTTCAAGTGTTGTAACATATGTATTATTTATACCTTGTCTCTGAAGGTCTGTCATTACTACTAAAGATTTAACAGAATCAAAACCTTTCTCATAGTCTTTAGATGCAAAAAGCGTGCCCATTGTATTTAAATGCCAAAAACTTTCTCATAGTTTTTAAATACCATAGATAGTGGTTTGTTATACTCAGCTTTTTTTTTTTTTTTTTTTAATCAGCTGGTTATTTACACGGATCTGGTCAAATTTTTAACATCCGCTTCTAAAACCTGCGTGCCCTCCTAACTGATTAAAGACTACCTCTCGTTCCATTTTACCTAATATGATCATGGTAAATATTTTTTTTATATTGCTGTGAGTAAATTTATTGCCTTGTAGTTTTTTAGGTCTTTTGGATCACTTTTTTTTTGTGGAATAATATAATGATATATATATATTTTTTTTTTTTGAACTGATGCTATCGATAAGTCTTGCAAACATCTTGTGCATAGTTCAGCGAAATTTGCTACGATGAAATTTCTTCCATCTATTATCAAATAATTTTTAGGCCTTCTGCTTTCCCTCTTTTCTTGACTTTTAATGTTTCTGTTCTTCTACTGATACTTTCAGTACCAGATCAGGTGTTTCATTATTGCTATTGGTGAAGATATTTCTTTTATCACTATTGTATAGCATTGTATAGAAATCCTTTGCAATTTTCATCACTCCATCTCTATTATGGATAATATTTCCATTTCCATGCTTTGCTGCAAACATCGGTTGGCACCCTGGTCCAAGTCTTCTGTTCATCAATTTGATGACTTCTTTCCTTTAGTGTTTTTTTTTTTTTCATTATTAGTCTGATTGTGTTTACGGATGTCTTATTCTTTTACTTCGTGTATATATATATATATATATATATATATATATATATATATATATATATATATATATATATATATATATATATATATGGAGAGACAGAAATTGAATGTGTTTGAGATGAAGTGTCTAAGGAGTATGGCTGATGTATCTCGAGTAGATAGGGTTTGGAACGAAGTGGTGAGGGTGAGAACGGGTGTAAGAAATGAGTAAGCAGCTAGAGTGGATATGAATGTGTTGAGGTGGTTTGGCTATGGTGAGAGAATGGAAAATGGCTGTCTGTTAAAGAAGGTGATGAATGCAAGAGTTGATGGGAGAAGTACAAGAGGAAGGCCAAGGTTTGGGTGGATGGATGGAGTGGAGAAAGCTCTGGGTGATAGGAGGATAGATGTGAGAGAGGCAAGAGAGCATGCTAGATATAGGAATGAATGGCGAGCGATTGTGACGCAGTTCCGGTAGGCCCTGCTGCTTCCTCCGGTGTCTTAGATGACCGCAGAGGTAGCAGCAGTAGGAGATTCAGCATTATGAAGCTTCATCTGTGGTGGATAACGGGGGAGGGTGGGCTGTGGCACCCTAGCAGTACCAGCAGAACTTGGTCGAGTCCCTTGTCAGTCTGGGAGGAACGTAGAGAGTAGAGGTCCCCCTTTTGTTTTGTTTCACTTGTTGATGTCGGCTACCCCCCAAAATTGGGGGAAGTGCCTTGGTATATATATAAATATATATATATATATATATATATATATATATATATATATATATATATATATATATATATATATATATATATATATATATATATACTCGTAATCATATTTCATGCGGCTTGGATTTAGCCTTTACTTCCAATATTTCTCTTTTTATTTTTGGGTCTTCTGATAATTTTTCTTGATCCTATTTAAAAAAATCTTTCGTCCATCTCTTGTGCTGACTCTAAAAAAAAATTAATTTTACATTACTATTCTTTTCTCCTTTATTTCCTTCTGTTTCGTCTTGTAGCTAGCAGTACCTATTTTCTATTACTAAACTAAACTCATCATATTGTTCTCTTTTTACAGGTATATTCAATTTCTTTCTTAAAATCCTCCTTTTTTTCTTTTTTCTTTAATCTGAACCAATTTCACATCTCACAATTCTCTGGCACCTTAACATTAACTTGATTAACACTGTTACCTCTCTTTTGAAATTAACCTTTTCACTGAGAACAGAATCTAATCCTTTTTTATTTTCTATATAGGGGATTCTCTATGTCCATTTTCTTTGTTTAATTTTATATATAAAAGGTGTTAATGATTTCAAATGCTTTTTTCCCTACAAAATTTTACAAGATCTTGTTTTTCATTTCTTGTGCCTAATCCAAATTAGCCAATAGGTGTTTTTCCACTGTTCTTATAACTTATTTTACGTATAAAAAAACAAAAACAAATGTAAATCGTCTTTTTTTTTTTAAGATATCCCCATATCTTCATAAAAAAAAGTTCTTCCTTCCACTGTATTGGATTTTATTGGTGCATATTCTTATCTAGTTTGATAATCAGTCCTGCAATTCTATCATTGATACTATAAGATTTTTCTGATCTACCTGTACGATTTTTATTATCAAACAACTGCGCACCATTTTCTTGGTTTCTTTCATGTCCTCTGAAGCAAAAGACACGACCCTCTTTTAACTCTACAAAAAAATTGCCCGCTTATTCTAATTTCACTCCATGCTATTATATCCAAATTGATTTATTTCAGCTTTTCTAGTAACAAAAAGATTGGTTTACCCTATACAGGGTCCATACATTGTACGCTGCGAAGTATAACTTCCGAAGGTGGCCTTCTCTCTCTCTCTCTCTCTCTCTCTCTCTCTCTCTCTCTCTCTCTCTCTCTCTCTCTCTCTCTCTCTCTCTCTCTCTCTCTCTGTATATATATATATATATATATATATATATATATATATATATATATATATATATATATATATATATATATATATATATATATACATACATATATATATATATATATATATATATTTATATATATATACACAAATATATATATATATATATATATATATATATATATATATATATATATATACGTATATATATATATATATATATATATATATATATATATATATATATATATACATATATATATATATATATATAAATATATATTTATATATATACATACATATATATATATATATATATATATATATATATATATATACATATATATATATATATATATAT
>NC_090737.1:77828348-77835848 GCF_036898095.1 Palaemon carinicauda
TCTCTTAACGACCTCGGGATCAGAGCCCCAGGCGAAATCACACAAAGACAAGAGCTTGTGACCGGCCGGGAATCGAACCCTTGTCGGCAAGCTTGTATAGACAGTGACTAAAACACTTGGCCACGAAGAAAGGTAGAAGTCAATGACAATTCTTCTGTACTTATACTTGTCGAATTCAGGTGTTTTGTACTTAGAATGGAAATCAACCCATCTTCATCATCGTAGCTAATTGGTAGTTTGTTACTTGGCATTCGATTGATGATAAATTTTGCACATTTAAACGTGTTTTTCATATTCAAATAAGCCATATATATTTTTGATACATTAATGTCTGGATTCTCTTAACCACCTCGGGATCAGAGCCCCAGGCGAAATCACAAAAAGACGAGATATTGTGACCAGCCGGGAATCGAACCCTGGTTGGCAAGCTTGTATAGACAGTGACTAAACCACATGGCTACGAAGAAAGATAAAAGTCAATGACAATTCTTCTGTACTTATACCTGTCGAATTCAGGTGTTTTGTACTTAGAATTGAAATCAACCTATCCTCACCAACGTAGCTAATTGGTAGTTTGTTACTTGGCCTTCGATTAATGATAAATTTTACACATTTAAACGTGTTTTTTATATTCAAATAAGCCATATATATTTTTGATACATTAAGGTCTGGATTCTCTTAACGACCTCGGGATCAGAGCCCCAGGCGAAATCACACAAAGACATGAGGTTGTAACCGGACAAAAATCGAACCCTGGTCGGCAAGCTTATATAGAAAGTGACTAAACCACTTGACCACGAAGAAAGATAAAAGTCAATGACAATTCTTCCGTACTTATACCTGTGGAATTCAGGCGTTTTGTACTCAAAATTGCAATAAACTCATCTTCATCATCGTAGCTAATTGGTAGTTTGTTACTTGGCATTCGTTTAATGATAAATTTTGCACATTTAAACGTGTTTTTCATATTCAAATAAGCCATATATATTTTGATATATTAATGTCTGGATTCTCTGAACGACCTCGGGATCAGAGTCCCAGGCGAAATCACACACAGACCAGAGCTTGTGACCGGCCGAGAATCAAACCCTGGTCGGCAAGCTTGTATAGACAGTGACTAAACCACTTGGCCACGAAGAAAGATAAAAGTCAATGCCAATTCTTCTGTACTTATACTTGTCGAATTCAGGTGTTTTGTACTTAGAATTGAAATCAACCCATCTTCACCATCGTAGCTATTTGGTAGTTTGTTACTTGGCATTCGATTAATGATAAATTTTGCACATTTAAATGTGTTTTTCATATTCAAATAATCCATATATATTTTTGATACGTTAATGTCTGGATTCTCTTAACGACCTCGGGATCAGAGCCCCAGGCGAAATCACACAAAGACATGAGCTTGTAACCGGCCGGAAATCGAACCCTGGTCGGCAAGCTTGTATAGACAGTGACTAAACCACTTGGCCACGAAGAAAGATAAAAGTCAATGACAATTCTTCTGTACTTATACCTCTTGAATTCAGGTTTGTTGTACTTAGAATTGAAATCAACTCATCTTCACCATGGTAGCTAATTGGTAGTTTCTTACTTGGCATTCGACTAATGATAAATTTTGCACATTTGAACGTGTTTTCCATATTCAAATAAGCCATATATATTTTTGATACATTAATGTCTGGATTCTCTTAACGACCTCGGGATCAGAGACCCAGGCGAAATCACACAAAGACAAGAGCAGGTGACCGGCCGGGAATCGAACCCTGGTCGGCAAGCTTATATAGAGTGACTAAACCACTTGGCCACGAAGAAAAATAAAAGTCAATGCCAATTCTTCTGTTCTTATACTTGTCGAATTCAGGTGTTTTGTACTTAGAATTGAATTCAACCCATCTTCACCATCGTAGCTAATTGGTAGTTTGTTACTTGGCATTCGATTAATGATAAATTTTGCACATTTAAACGTGTTTTTCATATTCAAATAAGCCATATATATTTTTGATACATTAATGTCTGGATTCTCTTAACGACCTCGGGATTAGAGCCCCAGGCGAAATCACACAAAGACAAGAGCTTGTGACCGGCCGGGAATCGAACCCTGGTCGGCAAACTTATATAGACAGTGACTAAACCACTTGACCACGAAGAAAGATAAAAGTCAATGACAATTCTTCTGTACTTATACTTGTCGAATTCAGGTGTTTTGTACTTAGAATTGAAATCAACCCATCTTCACCATCGTAGCTATTTGGTAGTTTGTTACTTGGCATTCGATTAATGATAAATTTTGCACATTTAAACGTGTTTTTCATATTCAAATAAGCCATATATATTTATGATACATTAATGTCTGGATTCTCTTAACGACTTCGGGATTAGAGCCCCAGGCGAAATCACACAAAGACATGAGCTTGAAACCGGCCGGAAATCGAACCCTGGTCGGCAAGCTTGTATAGACAGTGACTAAACCACTTGACCACGAAGAAAGATAAAAGTCAATGACAATTCTTCTGTACTTATACCTCCTGAAATCAGGTGTTTTGTACTTACATTTGAAATCAACTCATCTTCACCATGGTAGCTAATTGGTAGTTTGTTACTTGGCATTCGATTAATGATAAATTTTGCACATTTAAACGTGTTTTTCATATTCAAATAAGCCATATATATTTTTGATACATTAATGTCTGGATTCTCTTAACGACCTGGGGATCAGAGACCCAGGCGAAATCACACAAAGACAAGAGCAGGTGACCGGCCGGGAATCGAACCCTGGTCGGCAAGCTTATATAGAGTGACTAAACCACTTGGCCACGAAGAAAGATAAAAGTCAATGCCAATTCTTCTGTTCTTATACTTGTCGAATTCAGGTGTTTTTTACTCAGAATTGAAATCAACCCATCTTCACCATCATAGCTAATTGGTAGTTTGTTACTTGGCATTCGATTAATGATAAATTTTGCACATTTAACCGTGTTTTTCATATTCAAATAAGCCATATATATTTTTGATACATTAATGTCTGGATTATCTTAACGACCTCTGGATCAGGGCCCCAGACGAAATCACACAAAGACAAGAGCTTGTGACTGGCCGGGAATCGAACCCTGGTCGGCAAGCTCGTATAGACAGTAACTAAACCACTTGGCCACGAAGAAAGATAAAAGTCAATGACAATTCTTCTGTACTTATACCTGTCTAATTCAGCTCTTGTCTTTGTGTGATTTGGCCTGGGGCTCTGATCCCGAGGTAGTTAAGAGAATCCAGACATTAATGTATCAAAAATATGTATGGCTCATTTGAATATGAAAAACACATTTAAATGTGCAAAATTTATCATTAATCGAATGCCAATTAACAAACTACCAATTAGCTACGATGGTGAAGATGAGTTTATTTCAATTCTAAGTACAAAACACCTGAATTCGACAGGTATAAGTACAGAAGAATTGTCATTGACTTTTATCTTTCTTCGTGGCCAAGTGGTATAGTCACTGTCTATACAAGCTTGTTGACCAGGGTTCGATTCCCGGCCGGTCACAAGCTCTTGTCTTTGTGTGATTTCGCCTGGGGTTCTGATCCTGAGGTGGTTAAGAGAATCCAGACATTAATGTATCAAAAATATATATGGCTTATTTGAATATGAAAAACACGTTTAAATGTCCAAAATTTATTATTAATCGAATGCCAAGTAACAAACTACCAATTAGCTTCGATGGTGAAGATGGGTTGATTTCAATTCTAAGTACAAAACAACTGAATTCGACAGGTATAAATACAGAGGAATTTTCAATGACTTTTATCTTTTTTCGTGGCCAAGTGGTTTAGTCACTGTCTATACAAGCTTGCCGACCAGGGTTCGATTTCCGGCTGGTCACAAGGTCTTGTCTTTGTGGGATTTTGCCTGGGGCTCTGATCCCGAGGTCGTTAAGAGAATCCAGACATTAATGTATCAAAAATATATATGGCTTATTTGAATATGAAAAACACGTTTAAAAGTTCAAAATTTATCATTAATCGAATGCCAAGTAACAAACTACCAATTAGCTTCGATGGTGAAGATGGGTTGATTTCAATTCTAAGTACAAAACACCTGAATTCGACAGGTATAAGTACAGAGGAATTGTCATTGACTTTTATCTTTCTTAGTGGCCAAGTAGGTTAGTCACTGTCTATACAAGCTTGCCAACCAGGGCTCGATTCCCGGCCGGTCACAAGCTCTTGTCTTTGTTTTGATTTTACCATGGTTTCTGATCCCGAGGTCGTTAAGAGAATGCAGACATTAATGTATCAAAAATATATATGGCTTATTTGAATATGAAAAACACATTTAAATATGCAAAGTTTATCATTCATCGAATACCAAGTAACAAACTACCAATTAGCTACGATGGTGAAGATGGTTTGATTTCAATTCTAAGTACAAAACACCTTAATTCGACAGGTATAAGTACAGAAGAATTGTCATTGACTTTTATCTTTCTTCGTGGCCAAGTGGTTTAGTCACTGTCTATACAACCTTGCCGACCAGGGTTCGATATCCGGCCGGTTACAAGCTCTTGTCTTTGTGTGATTTCGCCCGGGGCTCTGATCCCGAGGTCGTTAAGAGAATCCTGACATTAATGTATCAAAAATATTTATGGCTTATTTGAATATGAAAAACACGTTTAAATGTGCAAAATTTATCACACATACACACACACACACATATATATATATATATATATATATATATATATATATATATATATATATATATATATATATTTATATATATATATATATATATATATATATATATATATATATATATATATATATATATATATATATATATATATATATATATATATATATATATATATATATATATATATATATATATATGTATATATAAGTATATATACAAAAATTATTTTATATATATATATATATATATATATATATATATATATATAGATATATACATATGTATATAGATATATATATATATATATATATATATATATATATATATATATATATATATACAAACACATATGTTTATGTATATATATATATATATATATATATATATATATATATATATATATATATATATATATATATATATATGTGTGTGTGTGTTTGTGTATATATATATATATATATATATATATATATATATATATATATATATATATATATATATATATATATATATATATATATATATATATATACATATATACATATATACATATATACATTGTGGATAGAGGTTTTCAGTATTGATAGTGAGGTCAAAAGAAAGACCAGGAATGACTGGGGATAATATCTAGAAAGGAAAGCAGATGAGGCTGACATAGCTATGAGTTCAAGAAGTGGTTATATTGTGAGAATTGCTCATAGAATTATGATAGAACTCACTCTGGGGGCAAAGGAGAAGACCAATTGTTTTTTTTAATGGGTATATGTTTACTCATCAAAAAGAGCGATTGATCTATTATGACAGCAACAGATGAAGAAACGCAACGTTAAATATAACACTTAGTGACGTCATGAAGAAGAGATATGAAGGGAATAACTTTTTTGATATACCTGAAGCTGATGAAGACCTTGATATTCCCATGAATGAATTCACTGTGTTTGTAGTCGAGGGTATCATTAAAAAACTCAAAAGATGGAAAGTTCCTGTTTATGATGGAATAATTTCTAAGACGATGTTGGCCGAAATAAGTGGACTCTAGAAATACTTACATTATCATTATTATTATTTTTATTATTATTATTATTATTATTATTATTATTATTATTATTATTATTATTATTATTATTATTATTATTATTTGTTACGCTGCAATCCTAGTTGGAAAACCAGGATGCTACGAGCCTAAGGGCTCCAACAGGGAAAATGGCCCAGTGAAGAAAGGAAATAGGTAAATGAATATACTAAGAGAAAAATAATGAACATAAAAATATTTATGGAATAGTAACAAGCTTAAAATATTTTTTTTTTCATTTAAAAAAAAAAATACAATCATGAAGAGGTATAACATACAATAGTGTGCCTGAGTGTACCCTCAAGGAAGAACACTCTACCCCAAGACATTGAAAGAACATGATACAGGGACTCAACTATTATCCGACACTAGAAAACAGTGGTTTGATTTCGGAGTGTTCTCTTAGAACATAAAACCATTATTCTTCAGTTTTGGGTAGTATCATTTTGTAGAATGTGGTGTGAAGAGGATAATCCTGATGAATAAGCTTGGAGTGTTGGTAAAATTGGCAAAAAAAAAAAAATAAATAAAAGGACATCTGACTGATTGCAATAATTGCAAAGATATCACACCTTTGTCAATTGTCGTGAAAATACATAGTCTGCTTATACTAAAGAGATTAGAGTGAAAGTTCGATGGAAAGCTGAGAAATGAACAAGCAGGATTTTGAAAAGTTAGAAGTTGTACTGACCAAGTTTTCATTTCAAGACATGTTGTACATAAATATGTAGAACATAGATATCCACTTTAAAAGTATAAAGGCAGGTCACGAATTACAGAGGCATAGGACAGTGACGCCCTATCAAGCAGGACAATACCCTAGAGACTAACTATATATGCAATTGATCAGCGTCTAAGCTCCCTCTCCTTTCAAGCTGGGACCGTGGAGGGCAAGGCAATGACTGCTGATGGCTTAGGAGATAGACATATAGGCTCTCCCCCCCCCTCTCCTTAGTTCTCAAGGATGGCGAGGTTGCATCTACCAACAAAATTAATGATATTGAGTGGGCTTCCAACCCCATTCTAGCAATCACCGGGCAAGGATATTTCACAAAAAGGCCACCAAAATTTCATGGCATTTGTGGACTATGAAAAAGCATGCGATAGTGTTGCATCGGCCGATTTTGTGACGAGTCCAACATTATTATGGAGTTCCTCTTAAGTATCTAAATTTAATTAAGTCTGTTCATGAGCATAGTAAGTACAAAGTTAATGTTAGTGGAGTCCTATCAAATCAATTTTGAGTGAACAATGGAGTACTTTAAGCGAATGTGCTGTCACCTATGTTGTTTATCTTTATCATAGATTCTGCGATGCATAGAACAGTTGGTGATGGTAGGGAAGGATTGGAGTAAATTGGTAATATAAAATTATCTGACCTAGAGTATGGTAATGATGCTGGCATCATTAGCAGAACTCCACAAGATTTTCAACGCATGCTTTCAAGAATGCATGAAATATCACATGAGGTTGAGCTTAAGATAAATAGAAGAAAGATAGAGATGATGAGAACAAAATATGTAATTGAATATGAAATATCATCTTAAGGAGAAAGTATTAGTGAACTAGTATCATTTAAGTATTGAGGAAATGTGATCTGTAATCAAGAGAAAATAAGACAGTAGGTAGGTTAAGTAAAATTTGGAAATCAAATAGCCTGAAACTACATATAAGAATTAGGCTATATACCAATTTAGTGAGATCGGTGTTACCGTATGGACACGTGTCATAGTATAAT
>NC_090737.1:77838348-77893348 GCF_036898095.1 Palaemon carinicauda
AAAATAAATATCTTATTTGAATATGAAAAATATGTCTAAATGTGCAAAATTTTAACATTACTCAAATGCCAGGTCAGAAACATTCCCATTTGCTACGATGGTGAAGATGAGTTGATGTCAATTCAAAGTACAAAAATACCCGGATTTGAAAGGTATAAGTACAGAATAATTGTCTTTGACTTTCAATATTCTTTGTAGCCAAGTGGTAGTGTTATTGTTTATACAAGCTTGCTGGACCAGGGTTCGATTCCCGGCTGGTTAGAAGCCCTTGTCTTTGCGTTATTTTTCCTTGGGCTCTATTCCCGAGGTCATTAATAGAATCCATACATTAATGTATGAAAAAAATATATGTCTTGTATGAGTATGAAAAATACATCTAAATGTGAGAAATTTATCACACACACATACACATACACACACACACACACACACACATATATATATATATATATATATATATATATATATATATATATATATATATATATATATATATATTGGTGTGGTACTGTTATAAACACACATTATGTTCTATCTCATGTCTCTTCAATGTGATATAGATTTGTTGGACTTGTAGGTTACTTCATCTGAATAAGTCTAGTTAAGTTAAATTTAAAACAGTTTATTAGTAGCTCCATCACAGTAGTATGGATGGTTTGGTCGGATGACCATTCCGTATGAAAATTGAAAATAGAACTGAAAAAAATATAGGTTTTGGTGATAACGTATGAGTTATCTCAGCATTTATTACAAATATGATTACACAAGATTACTACCGGAAGCCATCTGCTTCCGTGCAGAGACCAAGAGGTCAACTGTTTCTCACGGGATGCTTGTATTGTGTTGACGTTACATACAAAATGTTTACCTACGCAATGATTTAGCTTGGTCTTACTTACGCATCCTGTTGTGATTTGGCGGTCACACTCCGTCTCCGTATGGTCCATTTGGTCATAGATTTATAAATGTATATGTATATTATATTAGCTCGGACAGCTACCTTCAAATAATTGAATAATAAAAACTATGTTTCTAGGAGTGTGACTGGATATATAAATATTTTTTTATTTTATTTAAGCCACAAACAAGTGATTAAGGATGAACGTTCAAATAGGTATATAAAAAAAATTACATACCTAACGGACATAGAAAAAAATAAAGAAAAAGGCAAAGAATAGTTGTTGCCTTGGTAAAAATATAATTACAGTGCACCAAAAAATTCCTGGTATGTACAAGCACCACGGTTTCATATATATATATATATATATATATATATATATATATATATATATATATATATATATATATATATATATATATATATATATATATATATATATATAAAATGCTTATATATTTTATTAGATGCCCAAAAGATACTTTTATTTCAAAATATAGGGCTTATATATTTTTTTGGGCTCAAGCTATGTCGTCCTGATGGAAGTTCCTAAGGTAGCTTCTAAAGGATATATTATATACTACAGTGATATTCCCAGAGAATTACCCTTCGGGTCCCAGAATTCTAACTCCTGGAGCGAATATCCTTAAATTTTCTCAATGATATCGCGTATATCAGAGGATGCATTCTTGACGCATCACATAGCAATCTCTACCCCAAACAGCGTTAATGCTTCGAAGGGGGACATGTCAAAAGAATAGAAGGGGGCCGTAACAAGGTTACCCCCGTTCCCGTACTACTATTGACAACCACCCCAGCGCCATTCTCAGGATGGCGGACATTCCTAATTTTGTAGCGATTTTGCTTAGTGGTGTTCCCTATTGATCTAACTTTTCGATCGATTTTCAAGGATTTATTATGCATTCTTCGACTTCTTTCGCCTTCGGAAAGTTAAGTATTGGGTCTTAACAATGAATAGTTTTTTAGCATCCTTATCACAGTGAAATTTTAGTAATTTATTGTGTTTAGAGCTAGCCTGTACTGGAGGCGCTATGAGCGCTGTCGTTCGTTGGGCATGTTATTTAGTTAGCAGAACGACCTCCCGGTTTTTAAATAGCTTCATATATCATTAATTAATTATTTTTATGTTAGCTATTTAGGCAAAATATTCTTGTAAAGATATTTACATTGTGCATATTTTTCCTTTATATGTCGATCGTATAGTTAGAGTCTCGATGAGTGAGGTAACCGAGATCTCGTCTCACCTAGATTTCTAACCTAGGCTTGTTATTATACGTTAGACACTCCCCGGTTACCCTTGTGTACGGTGATTTCAATTAGGCAGAGATAGATATCTCTTTTAATTGGATGAACTTTACCCCTCTCAAAAAGGGAGTTTAAGGGTAATCCCTCTTCCCTCTGAGTGTAGCCTTTGGCTACAACCTTAGCGGGTCGTCCTCAAATTTTTAATTCAGGCATGACTTTCCTACGGTTTTTTCTGGTCTTCCTCCGTAACCGTAGATGCAGGTTTTTGGGGTTTTGGCCAAAATCTCAGAGTTTTTAGTTTGTGGGCCACTCCTGAAGGGTCTGAACGATATGACCCTTCTTCCTGTGACCTTCCAGACTAGTCCTGTGTTAGTGGACCCTAGGCTAAGGAATAGATTCTTCTTATGCTTATTGGACAATGGCACTCCAACCCCGTTTCCTTTCCTTTCGAGGTGGTGGCGAGGGTGCTACCAACCTCTTATTTGTATTAATCTATCCCTAGGCTAAGGAATAGAATTCTTTAGCCGCCCGGGATAGTTCTAATGCAGGAACGGAGTTGTTAGGTGCGGCAGGACAGGCTAAGGCCAGCTCCTGCTGTACCTTTCACAGGACCCTCTTTCCCTCCCTTCTATCCCTTTATGTTGGCGATCCCGGCAACCTTACTGTTACCGGTAGGTTGCCGGGATCAACCAGACTCCCCCCTCTTTCAGTTGATAGCTGCCAGCCGGCAGTCTTAACATCTGTCGGCCGGCAGTAATGACAGCTGTGAGCTGCCGGCCATTTTTGTTGACGGCCGGCAGTAAAGACTACTTCCGGCCGGCAGTAGAGATTGCTACCGGCCGGCAATCATGGCTGCTGCCGGCCGGCAGTCATGGTGACTGCTGGCAGGCAACTAGGGCAGCTGCTGGCCATGTTGGCTGTAGGCGGGAAGTCCCTTCTGTTTATAAAGGTTCCGAAGTTCTCTCTTGAACTGCTAGCAACAGTGGCTACTGCCAGGGTGCTGCCTACTAGGCCGGCCCAGAATGGTGCCTGCTCAACCGGCAGCATGCCAACTGTACTAGTACTGCCGGCCGGCAGTACTGGCCAGCGGTGCCGGCCGGCAAGGTTTAGACAGATCCTTGCCGGCGTCAGTACTGTAGCTGGATGGAAGCTTGAATTTTATATTCTCCCCTTCCATTTGACCCTTCTATCTGGAGAAGGTAGTAATAGTAGACTTTTACATCCCTTTTACTGTATATATATATATATATATATATATATATATATATATATATATATATATATATATATATATATATATATATATATATATATATATATATATATATACAGTATTAGGTAGCCTATTCTCCATGCTATCTCTTTTTCTTTTAGCTAGCAGGTTAAATGTGCTAGCATTAGCTAGCTATGCTGACGATATGCTGGCTGTACTACAGTATATGTTTATACAGGTAGTTAGTATTTTACAGTATATGATATACTGTAAATAGAAAGCTTCTGTATATTTTATGCTAGTAGTGCTTTTCCAATATATTTGAAAATCCTACCCAAATATTTGTGGAACCCAAACTCATATTGAAATAATTTAATTCTTCATTAGTCTGATTAGTAATCAGTCTTCAGATTACCCTGCAATATTAAAATTTTAAGGACTGGAGATTACACTCCTAACCCTTAAAGGGCAGAGCCCTTATCCTCGAGTCTCCATGATTAGGAAACTCTATGCTTTAATTTTGTAAGGCGGGTCACAGCAAATACGTTGGGTGGGATATATGCAAATATATGTTTTTCCTTTCCATACTACATATAATTATACAGTAGCCAGTATATTGCAATATAGTGCATACTGCAAATAGAAAACTACAGTATACAGTAACTATTTCTAGCATATCTTTGCTATCCTCATGTGAGCTTATGCTGCAGCCGCTTTTACACTGAAGGAATAGCGTTTCTTCGTTAAGCTGACTGAGAAATCAGTCTTCCGTACCCCATAGTATTTAGTATGAAAGGGACAGTGAAGTATTCACTTCCCTATCCCTAGGGGTTTTAAAAAAACCCTTTTTCAGTTGGAATTCCTTCGAAAAGGAAATTCCTTTCACTTAATACTGAGAGGAGGTACCAGCATTTGCTTGCAAAGGATACACAAGTATGTGTCTCCTACTATCCCTTTATAGCCTGCTATCCTAAGCTATTCTATTAAGATATGACTTTTGATTTATTGGTTATCAGTGAGATAATCAATCGTATACTCATTTTGTTTTCCTTTCTTTACAGGAGGAACGCCAGATGTCATGTGTTGAGGTCTTCTGCAAAACTAAGAGTAAGTGTTTTTACGGACATAATGCATGCAGGTTTCATGCCCCCTGCAATATTATTTCCGGACACCTGCAGTATTGGAACCCGCAGGCCTGCAAAGTATGTCGGGCCCTTTTGTCCGAAGGTTTCAAGAATCCCAAGTCGGTGGAGACTAGGCATGCAGCTCGTTTCAAACTACGCATCTGGGTGAGAGGCTTTCAGAAAATCTCTCCGGGACCTTACCTGCCTAATGACAAGATGCGTAGGTTACTATTTCCAACGGCAAGTAAGGAAATAGTGGTATCCCAGACACGAGGTACATTTCCCGATGGCCAGATGACCTTCGGGAAGGAGGGCAAAAAGCGCCCACGGGAAGAAGGGGAGAATGTCGGGTTGGAGTTGTCTCCATCCCAACTGGCTCATGAGCCAACGACATCGATATCTCTGCCTTCTATCCCTCTTTTAGATAGAATGAACCAGTTATGGGCCCAAGTCAAGAATCTAGTAGAAAATTTGTGCAAACAGAGCACAAAGCAGGAAGCGAAAAAGCAAGGTAGAGCTTGGTAAAGCTCCACTTGTCGCTCCTAAAGGGTCGTACAAAAGACTCGTAGATCAAGACCTTCTGACATGCTCCAAAACCAATCTCTGGAGGTTTGCGGAGCTAATGCCGATTTTAAACGGCAAACTCTACATCTCGGAGAAGATGGGTGCTGTTCCTTTGGATAAAATCCAGTTCTGGCCAAGCTTTGACGCTTTCCCGAACTGTTTCATTAGACTGAAGGATGAACCAACATCAGAAAAAGGAACAGAATCAAAGGAGGTTATGATTCTCGATAATGATAAAGCACAGGCTATCCTATCAAGCTCCATAGAAAAGGCGGGTTACTCGGTGTCGAAGGTATCTACACCGGGTAACAAGCACTCTTCCTTCCTTGCTCCTGCTTCAATTTCATTCCCCTTTACGGAGAAGGCTTTCAGATATGTCACTGAGGCAATAGACACAGGTAAACCGTGTCCTACACTCAAAGAGTGCGAACCTCTGTCACTAGCATTTCCCAGACAGGAAAGATCTGGAAGGAGGCCCATTTCACCTTTTCAGAGGAAGACTTGAGCAGATATCGCCAGCCGACAATTTAAGGAAAATCTTCCAAAATTATCTGAGTTTCTCTTACAGGGCGAACAAGAAACAAAGGAGAGACTTGCCGCCTCCTTATCTCTACAGAACTACATAGAGTTCTGTTCGGCTCATCAAGATACCCCGGACATGCTTAAGGTTTTAGCCAAAATTCATATGGCTACTATGGTAAAAGACCTTCATTCCTTTATAAAGGCTAGAAGATCATGTAGGAAGTTTGTGTTAGCTAACGCAACAGCGAAACAAGATACAAGAAAGCTAATATCTTCCAACGTCTGGGGTAAAGACCTCTTTCCTGGCGAGGTAGTCAAGGATGCGATTAAGAACGCCTTTACAGAGAAAGTAGGACTTCTCCAAAAGTGGGGCATCCTTTCAAAAAGAGAATCTTCTACGGTTGTGGGTCCCCAACCTAAAAGGAAGATGGAGAGGTCTGGATGTGGCGGGATGTTGCAAAACAACTCCCACACTCTTGAATCACTCTAACTGACAATTGTCCCACAACACAAACTTTCCCCTTACTTTATCAAGCGGACTCTTGGACAGAAGGAAAATTGAAACAAAACATAATCTTAAAGCTATATTACCTTACAAACGAAAATAATCAACACCGAAAGCATCCACATTCAAAATACTTAAAACTGATCAAACTTAATATTAAATATGCAAAAACCAAAACACCAAAAAAAAAACCCTAACAAACTTAGAATTAAAATAGACCACAACCAATATGTATATATTATTTTATAGGACACTGACACTGTCCTCAACACAAGCCAAACTGTCTTTTATGGCAAACTACCAGTATCACCACTTGGTGGTCAACTATTCCACTGGGTGGCAATTTGCACACACTACTTCCCTGATTGGGGTCATTGTTATCATCATCATCATATTCATCATAATTATCATCAGCAATCCTAATTCAAAGGCCAAGTCATCATCCGTTCAGAAATAAAAAAAACAGTCCAAAAAAAATCGTATACAGGCCAGGTCATCAACAGTTGAGCAATCAAATAGCGAAGTCTAAATGCAATCCTTTATTACAGGCCTGGTCATCAACAATAATCCACTTTCAAAACTTGAGTCTCTCCAAAGGAGGAATCACGGCCTGCTTAGAAAATCAAAAAACACTTCCAACGCTGGTGAGAAAAATATATATAATCCAGCGTTCACACAACTGCCTTAAGCTGCAGTCAAATAAAAAAAGCATTCGCTCCGAAACATTCACCACTGTCGTAACCTAACTAAAAAATGTAAACTAACAACCTCAAATATACCAACAGTCTTTCCCACTACAAACAATCATTCGCTAACTACCACTTGTTCTTCGGCGCGCACCGCGGACACACAAACACACAAACACACACACACACACACACAAACACACACACACTCTCACGCGATTTAGCAAAACTAAAGCAAATTAAATTCTCTCTCTCTCTCTCTCTCTCTCTCTCTCTCTCTCTCTCTCTCTCTGGATTTGGCAAAAGAAAATAAAAAAAAATAAAAAAAAAATTAATCCTCCACATTCCTCCCCCCTTACTTTGCCAAATCCTACTCACACAAAACTTACATTATTTTTTTCATAACCCAGTCGCAGTCGGGAACGGGACCTCTACTCCGAGTAACTGGGCCTCCATATACTCTCTCATTCACTTCTTCCTTATCACAATCATTCGCTACATTAACACTATTTCTATCTAAATCCCTATCATCTAATATATCATGTACAATCATATCTACCTCGTTCTCATTTGGCCCTAAAATTACACTCATTTCTGTAAGCAGTTCATCCATTTCATCAAACACATTCTCAACTTTAGCAAAAGATTCATTCATGCTACTAATCATTCTCCTATCTCTCACTCTCGCATTCGTCATCCTTTCTTTTACATCACCTAAGGAAAAGCCACACCCACTATAGGTATCATTCATACTCAGCCATGATTCATCTGTATTAACACATTTATCTTTCATACACACTTGCACATTTACACCCTTGTCATACTTATTTCTATTCTCACTTTTACTTATAAAATTTCCCCTTCTTTCATCTTTACTTAAAGCTGTTGTATTCTTCCTTTCCTTATATTCTACTAACACCAACTGTTTATCTTCCAGACCTAAGTCCTCATACATACTAGGTTCACCCTTGTTCCTTTTCAACCATTTACTCATCCCATTCTCTTGGATATACTCAGGTACCTCTTTCCATTTACGCAACTGGTTGTGGTGGGCCCTAATTTTTTCCACAATACCACCCAAACACAACTTACCCAAAACGTAACTTAATCCACACGAACCAACTTCTAACACCTCATAGGGACCTTCAAATTTATCACGCACCTTATTTACATTCATTCTACCCTTTTCAATTACTTCTTTCATCACTCTCTCACCAACTTTAAAGCTTTCAAACCTCTTATTTGCTTTCCTCCACACATCTCTATCATCCTCCGACACACCCAACCTCGGTCTTATTATCTTTTCAAAATTTAACACAAACTTACATGGAGACAAACCCGTACTCTTATGCACTGTTGCATTGTAAGCCCACAACGCTCTACCAGCATACAAATCCCAATCATTATCACATGTACTCATCATTCGCAAAATTTCAGTTAATGTTCTTACAGTCCTTTCAGCCAATCCATTCGCACTTGGCATATAAGGAGTCGAATACACATGTTCAATACCCCATTCTCTTAACATATGCTCAAACTCCCATCCAACAAACTCAGGGCCATTATCACTTAACATTCTCACAGGCTTACACACACACATCGGCAACATCACTTGACCAACCATTCTTGCAACAGTCTCACTCCGTTTATCCTTGATGGGTATTGCATAGGTAAATTTACTCATGGGATCAACCATAACAATCATTCCCACATGTCTTCTCGCAGTCACAGGCAACGAAACACAATCAATCACAAACATCTCAAATGGTTCTTTCATACGTAATCTCAAAACAGGCGGATTAGCATGCACTCTCTGATACTTCCCTTTCTGGCAATCTTCACACGTAGTCGCTACATCCTTACATATCTGACGCAACCCAGGTGTAAACAATCTCTCACGCATGCATTCCCATAATTTATTCTAACCCATATGCCCATATATGTCATGCACTAACATACACATACTTACTGCTGCATGCATCGGAAACACAGGAACATATATATATTCATCCATTCCTTTATGTAGAAAATAAACAATATTCTTACACACAATAAGTCTCTTACTAACTTTTTTATACACCTCTAAATCAGACGGCTATTCTTCTACCTCAATACTATTCAACATACATTCACGTAACCTTTTAATTTCCACACATTCATCTTGCATTTCTTCCACCTCCTCTTTACTCAGTAGATCATCCTCACTTTTCGTAATATCAACCATACCAACAAAATTCGCCATAAATACACTATTATCTTCTATCACAACTACTTCACATCCATTCTTCAGAAGCAAACCACTACCTATATCAACTGATAAATCATGCAATCTTAAAAAGTCAATTCCTATCAAAAAACAACTAGGCATCTCATTTTCTCCCATTACAATAAAATTATGTTCCACCTCCATACTTCCCAGTTTTACTTTTAAACGCACTTCTTCCCAAACTAGCAAACTTCCTTTACCTATCACATGAATTCTCACACTCGTACATCGCCTTTTCACTTCCCAATTGTACCGCTCTATTTCCTTGATATCAGACATATTCACTAATGACACTTGCGCACCTGTATCAATTAAACTACAGTATTCATTCTCATTTATACCCACATACGTCATCATTCTTCCTTTTACACCATGCATACAAATGTTTACTCATCCTATCAATAGGGTCATCCTTATCACACCCATGGTCATCTTCGCTATCTTCCATGCTCATACCACTCGGATTCAAGTCACTCGGACAATCCTCATTCTCACTCAACAACTTGCAACATCTTTCATTACATTGTAACCTCAATATATACTCCCTTTCAGTCTCTTTATTTGCTTGGTACTGCATCGGACGATTCCACCCAAAATACAAATAAACAGTGACACCATACAACATACTTACTACCAACAATACTTTTGATAACAATTCACCCTCAAGCACACTATCCTCCTCCATATATGCCATTTCTTTCGATACTTCATTCCTAACACTCATTCTAAGCTCATCTACACTAGCAGGTATATCCCTATTCAAACCCTTCAATTTAAACTTATTTAACCCACCCAAAATACATTTATACACCATGTCATCCCCTTCAAAACTTTTTACCACCACTAAATCTTCCGGCAACCTTTCAAAATTACTATCATTCTCACTACTATCTTCTATCTTACCATGCATTCTTGACATCGCATCTGCTATCACGTTCTTACTCCCAGGTACATATTCTAGCTTGAAGTAAAATTCATTCAAATCCTCTATTGTCCTCGCTACTCTAGCATTCACAGACTCTTTCCTAATCATGTACACTAAGGGCTGATGGTCAGTACGCACAATAAATTTCACACCATACAAAAATACCTTCAACGCTTTCACGCAAAACCTTATCGCAGCCAACTCCCTTTCAATTGTGGAATACTTTCGCTCAGCTTTATTAAATGCTTTACTTACATACGCTATCACTCTCAACTGTTCATCTCCATTTATTCTTTGCATTTGAACCAAGCAACCACCCATACTAATCCCACTAGCATCCGTATATAACTCTAGCATACTCGCATGTTCACTATAATCGGGAAAGGCCAAAGTGACGTCTCTCGCAGCCTCTTCTTTCAAGTTTTCAAATGCTTCAATCATACGCTCATCCCATTTCAGTCTCGTACTATTTCTCTTACCTGTCCACTCATTCAAAGGCTTCCCTATTCCCGAACAATCTCTGACAAACTTCCGACCAAATTCAATCAACCCGAGAAAACCTCTCAACTCGCGCACCGTACGAGGACGTGGAAATTCTCTCACCTTACTCACAAACTTATCACTCTTCCTTATACCCAATTCACTCACCACATGCCCAAGAAATTCCACCTCCCCGGCCAACCATGTACACTTTTCAAGCTTAACTTTCACACCAACTTCTATCAAACGTTCTAATACTGCTTCAAGCAACTGCATGTGTTCCTCAACAGTCTCACTAGCAATCAAAATATCATCTATAAAAACAGTCATCTTCTGTCGATCAAACCCAGCCAAAACTACATTCATCGCCCTCTGGAAGGCAGCAGGCGCATTAGCAAGGCCAAAACTTAATCTCTTAAACTGATAATGACAATTTTTACTTGAAAATGCCGTAATGGGCCTGCTCCCCTCTGCCAGAGGCATCTGGTAATAGCCCCTAACTAAATCTAACTTCGTAAAAACTTTCATACCATGCATCTTATACACAGTCAGACACTACATTCATCGGAAAACGTTCTTTAACAGTTACTTCATTCACCTTCCTATAATCAATACACATACGTAAACTTCCATCCGGCTTTCTTAAAGGTACAATAGGGCTATTCCAGGCACTCTCACTCCTTTCTATTACACCCATTTGCTCTAACTCCTGGCACTGCTCTTCTATTTCTCTGGCAATAGGCGGAGAAAAATGTCGGGGACGCTGATATATGGGGGTATCATTACTAAGAACTATCCTAAATTCAGGCAGCTTTGACCCCCCACAATCCTCGTCACCACGACTCAAAACTCTCCGTCTATCCCATAACATCCTATACAATTGTTCCCTTTCTCCCTCACTTATATTCTCATCTACATTAATTCTTTCTTTCAAACTTTCATAGTCCCAATCGTCATCCTGCTTTATCTTACCCGTCATAACACGTCTCAATTTAACATACCTTTCATCCTCTACATTGACCAACGTATATATACATCCCATGCAATCACCCGCACGTATACCCCGTATTCTCTTCCTCCTTACAGTCGGCAACAAGCTCACATACACCTTCGGCTCCTGCAAATTCAAAATACCATCATACACATGCACACTTGTTTTCACCAAATTACTTGTTTCCGAATCTTCCACTACATATTCACAATTGTCACTATTGGCAATTCCCAGACTATTCGTCCATGCAACTTTTACACTGACAACCTCACTCGCATCTTTTGACAATTTAACACCTTCTTTTGCTATTAACGACACACCTTTCCATACCTTCGTACATACACTACCATCTTCATTCAAATAAAATTCCCCACAAAATTTACCCTTAACTTTCATCTCTATCATATTTACACTAGGATGTACAATCATACCGCATTTTTTCAAGAAGTTATAACCTAACAACACATCGTATTTGTCATTTACTCCCTCAACCACATAAAAATCATTATCTTCCATCATCAGCCCCCCAATCATAACATTTTCTTGTAACTTTCCTTGCACAGATATACTTAAATTACCGATACCTTTCACTTCACCTTTACACCCCCTAAATTCACACACATCCCTTACCTTATCATATGCATTCCTAAACATTAAATTGACACCACAACCAGTATCAATCAGACCAACTAGCTCTTTTCCATTAAAATTTACTTTTGCACTCATGCAGTCATAAGCTCTTTCGCCCATCACGTCTTCATGTTGTAAACCTTCACGAACATGCATCACATTCACTCCGCACACACTCGAGGACTCACCCAGCTGAACCCTCTTACACTCTAGTTTCCCGAACATCCTGGCTGATTTACTCCCTTCTTCCCACATACCCTAGCTACATGCCCATCTACACCACATTCAGTACACTTACCCCGAGGCTCCTTGCACATTCTAGCATAATGACCATCCTTACCACAATTGCCGCAAATCACATTCGTACGATTGCTCCTACATCCACTCACTATGTGCCCAGTCATACCACACCGATAACATTTTACCCCTTTCTCTTTCTTGCACTCACTAATTCTATGCCCTACCTCACCACATCCAAAACAAGCACCTAGAGCCCATCTACATTCATTCTTCTTATGACCTTCCTTTCCACACCTATAACACTTTTCATTACGGACACGACTATCTGACATACCTCGATGCGCACTAACACTCCTATCCCTCCAAACCTGATTCCCTTGCCTAAACCCTTCATTTGTCCTTACAGGTATTCCCACATTACTCGCCCTAACACTCCTATCTACTACACTATCAGCTACCCTCATCGGTCCTCTCATAACAGCATCTCTAACACTAACAAATTCTGGCACACTTTCCTCCATTCCACTTCTTACACTCACAGATTTACTTTCTTTCATACATCTATCTAACTCGTAATCCTCAACTATCTCTAAGATATCATCCCATGTCAATCTTTCTTTCGTCCACCTCATTTTCTCCTTCCGTTTCAAATTAACAAACTCAGCAACATTTTCGGGTACAGTAGCCAAAAACTTACTCATTAACTCCTTATTCTCATTTATACCTTCATCCCCATACTTCTTCCTAGCTAAAGTTTCCAACCTACATACATACATCGATATCGCTTCTCCTGCATTCATCCGTGCTTCATCAAAATAATTCTTACGCTTATACTTAACACTCCCTTTCATACGTTTTACCTGCTCAATTATTCTCTTTTTCACACTTTCATAATCAACGTCACCTACACTCATTATCACTCCATACATCGTCAACAAATACCCAGTCAAATATTCTCCTAACTCCCTAGCCCAAACTCTTTTACTATCACCATACTTATCCTGACAATACCTCTCATACTCCTTGAAAAACTCGTATACATCTCTACTGCTATGCTCATTGAACCTTTCATACCGAGGTACCTCTCTCATAAACACAGTCTTACACACATCACGTTCATTCTCACTGCTATCATCACTGCTACCTTCCTTCTTGTTTCCTACTTCCTCGCTAGAATAAAAGGAATCTAATTCCACAGTCATACTCCTATCCTTTATCATACTCTTTCTAGCCCTTTTCTTACTCGCCACTTTCACCCATTCACGATCGTCCTTGCTATCAGCCTGATACTATTTCTTCTCTTTCTTCACATCACTTTTACCTTTCTTCTCATGATTCCTATCACATTTTTGTTCATCCTTACTATGCCTTATTCCCTTAGCTTCAATATCACTATCACTATTACTACTATCACTATCACTTCCTTTCCCATTATCACTAATCTTAACCTTCTCTTCCACTATCAACCCATTACCCGTAGCAGAGGCCACTCCTCCGACTACGCCTTCACCCATGAAAGTTTTCATCATCCACATGACTTGCCCCATCATAGCTTCCAATCGTTTCTCCGTTCGTTCCTCATTCTCTTTCATCCTCATCTTAACACATTCTTCCACTCTCTCTACAGTTCCCTTCAACTCCCTAAGCTCCTTCTGCATCGCCTCATTCTCCCAGTTCAACCTCTCATTCTCTACTAGCAACCTCTCTTTCTCAGCTATCAACATCTGCTCCCGTTCTTTATAATGCCGCAATTCTTCCTCCAAAGCCTTTAATTTAGCTTCCATTTTTCTTCAACCTTAATCTAATTTCTTACCCTATCAGTCCTTCGTCAAAGAGTCCAGCTTCAATCCCACCTCGGCAGTCCCTTTTCGGGCGCCAAAATAATGTCGCGGGATGTTGCAAAACAACCCCCACACCCTTGAATCACTCTAACTGACAATTGTCCCACAACACAAACTTTCCCCTTACTTTATCAACCGGACTCTTGGACAGAAGGAAAATTGAAAGAAAACATAACCTTAAAGCTATATTACCTTACAAACTAAAATAATCAACACCAAAAGCATCCACATTCAAAATACTTAAAACTGATCAAACTTAATATTAAATATGCAAAAACCAAAACACCAAAAAAAAAAACCCTAACAAACTTAGAATTAAAATAGACCACAACCAATATGTATATATTATTTTATAGGACACTGACACTGTCCTCAACACGTGCCAAACTGTCTTTTATGGCAAACTACCAGTATCACCACTTGGTGGTCAACTATTCCACTGGGTGGCAATTTGCACACACTACTTCCCTGATTGGGGTCATTGATATCATCATCATCATATTCATCATCATCATCATCAGCAATCCTAATTCAAAGGCCAAGTCATCATCAGTTCAGAAATCCAAAAAAACAGTCCAAAAAAAATCGTATACAGGCCAGGTCATCAACAATTGAGCAATCAAATAGCGAAGTCTAAATGCAATCCTTTATTACAGGCCTGGTCATCAACAATAATCCACTTTCAAAACTTGAGTCTCTCCAAAGGAGGAATCACGGCCTGCTTAGAAAATCAAAAAACACTTCCAACGCTGGTGAGAAAAATGTATATAATCCAGCGTTCACACAACTGCCTTAAGCTGCAGTCAAATAAAAAAAGCATTCGCTCCGAAACATTCACCACTGTCGTAATCTAACTAAAAAATGTAAACAAACAACCTCAAATATACCGACAGTCTTTCCCACTACAAACCATCATTCGCTAACTACCACTTGTTCTTCGGCGCGCACCGCGGACACACAAACACACAAACACACACACACACAAACACACACACACACACACTCTCGCGCGATTTAGCAAAACTAAAGCAAATTAAATTCTCTCTCTCTCTCTCTCTCTCTCTCTCTCTCTCTCTCTCTCTCTCTCTCTCTCTCTCTCTCTCTCTCCCTCTCTCTCTGGAATTGGCAAAAGAAAAGAAAACAAATATTAATCCTCCACATTGACATCCATTTCGAGCGGTTCAACAATGATCCACAGTTGTACTGACTGAGACATCACAGACAGATGGTCGAAAAAAGATTCCTACTGATCAGTCGAAGCATAGGAATGCTTTTAGTAGGAGGGAGAATCCTTTAGGATCGCTAGACCTTCGATCCTTGGGTCCATGGCCTAATCAAGATGGGACTAAGTTGACATGTGGAGATATCTCTACCACTATTTCCTCTACTCCTCCAATTATCCAAAACCCTCCTGGAGGAGTTTACCTGAGAGCTCTAGAGCATACAGGTGGTAGGGAAACTTTAGTCCACCGAATTCCAGGGAAGGCCATTGTGTGTTTACGAGAAGGACTCAAGAAAATTCAGAGTCATTCAGGACTTATCGCCACTCAACAAGTCCAAATGAAACAACGAGTCCAGGAGGTTTATCCTCTTGAACATAAGGACCCCGCTGCAGAAAAGGGTGCCTATAGTCTTACCAGACCTGAAAGACGTCTATCGGCAGCTTCCAGTCAATCACCCTTTCCCCTCCTATCTAAGATTCAGGCTACACAAAGTAACACACTTCCTAGGGAAGATACTCGTCAGACTAGTGAGAGTCCAAGCTGCCTTCATGAAATTGGCCGACACAGTCATGCAATATTTAAGCCTAAGAAAGGTTCAGGCACCATTGTTCCTGGACAAGAGGCTGGGGTGGGCAGCACCCAAGCTGGCTGGTCTATGAACATCCGCAGAAATGATCCGGTTCCCGGAACATCGTGGATGAAAGATAAATTTCAGATTCCCAAAACGAGAACTGGGAGGAACCCTGTTCTCTCTCCAGTTCGCAATAAAGGTAGGCCCTGTGCATGGGGGAACGGTGGAAAGATGCGCTGGGAACCTGGAAAAAACAAGCATGAAACGCTCGAAGAGGCCTAAAAAGACCGATAGCGGTCCTTCCTTAATCGCTTCCCTAACAAAGGTCAAAGCCCGAAAATCTCAAGACCATGTTGGTCCAGTCATGAGTAGGGAAACTCTCTCTAAGCAGATCAGATTGTCTACAGCTGATCTGGGACTCCGAAGCGATAATGAGACGCTGCAATCGACGATGCTAGGAAACGTCTCATACAGTTTAAGTGTAGTTAGTCATCCCTTACCTAAAGGGATGGCACCTGTCAGCAGTTCACATACAACCAATCCGCAATGTGATAGTGGATGCTCTACTCAGGCTCAGGCCGATAGAGTTAGAATGGTCCACGGACGCAGACCTATTCTCTCCCAGATGGGAACAAGTCCCCGAACTGTAATCCGAACTCTTCATTACGAGCGCTGTCAAGGAACTGCTTTATATGTAGCCCCATACAAGGATCCTGTAATTTAGATGATAAACATCTTGTCTCTGAAATGGAAGGGATAGACTTAGGATTTCCAGTTCATCCCGTCCAATTACCTGCTGAGAGTCCTCAACATGCTGAGATCCTTCCAGTCGGGACATCTCCAGAAGGTTCAGAGATTAGTTGCCTTCAATTTGTTATAGAGAACCCAAACCCTTCATTGCATGATTTTCTTGCCCTAGCGGTTAAGAAAAGTTTTGGGATCTCAAAAGGCAATATAGAATTCTTAGAGGAATACAAGTCTAAGTCAACTAGAAGACAATATGAGTCATCATGGAAAAGGTGGGTTGCTTTCGTAAAAGCAAAACGACTGAGAGAAATTTCAATGAACTTCTGCATGTCCTTCTTTATCCATCTTCATAACCAGGGTTTGGCGGCCAACACGATAACTACGTGCAAGTCAGCCTTGACTAGACCTCTTCTATATGCCTTTCAAGTAGACTTGGCGAACGAGATCTTTAATAAGATCCCGAAGGCATGTACGAGGCTTAGGCCTGCTGCACCTCCAAAGCCCATCTCTTGGTCTTTGGACAAGGTCCTACATTATGCCTCATCCTTGAACAATGAAGATTGTTCGCTTAAGGATCTAACCCGAAATGTTATTTTTCTGTTCGCTATAGCCTCAGGGGCTAGAGTTAGTGAAATAGTGGCCCTCTCTAGGGATGAGGGCCACATTCAGTTCTCAGAAACAGAAGAACTGAATCTCTTCCCTGATCCACCCTTTCTCGCTAAGAATGACCTACCCACCAAAAGGTGGGGTCCCTGGAGAATCTGCCCTCTGAAAGAAGATGTCTCTCTATGTCCGGTAGAGTGTCTAAAGGTCTATCTTCGTAGAACTTCAGACTTCAGGGAGGACACCTCTTTAAAGAGAGACCTCTGGATGAAATTTATCCCTAAAATAACTGAGGGCGAAGCTCACCTACTTTATTAGTAGAGCGGATCCTGACAGTACTCCCGCAGGTCATGATCCGAGAAAGATTGCTTCATCACTGAACTTCTTTCAGTATATGGACTTTGAGCGTCTTCGTTCATACACCGGATGGAAATCATCCAGAGTGTTTTACAAACAGGTACATGAACTGAAACAATATGTAGTGGCGGCAGGTAGTGTATTAAAACCTGCCCCCTAATTACTGTTATAGACACTCAAGGGTTTGGTCTTCAAATGTACTCGCACATATACTGGGTGAGAATCATCCACAGTGTTCTACAAACACTATGCTAATCAAGTCCATGATCTGAAGCAGTATGTGGCGACGTCGGGTAGAATACTTAACCCGCTGTCTAATTCTACGATGAACAGCTTATTGACTGGGACTGTCAATTAAAGGGAGAAGAGGTCATCCCTCTTAGGGTGTGACCTCCTTTGATCAGTGTTACCATGGTGACACTAGCTCCGTTCAAAATCCCAGGTGTGGAATCATATAGATGGCACTAGTGCCGGTGTACGTAGTACACAGTGCCGATAAAAGTAACCAGTACAGGTATTTTGAAGAGAATTTGTCTTTAATTCTCTTCAATCTGAGAGTGGCACTCATCATTTCTTGCTTCTCAAGAAAGATAATCTCTGTACAGGTTACATGTATAGTTCCGTTATCATGCTACATTCATTTTACTTACTAATTAACGTCTATTAGAATGTAATTGCGTCCTAACTCGCCCGGCAATTCCATGTTTAAAGTCCAGAGTATATACTTTTATATATTTGTATGCTCACAAACAATGGAATTAAGAAACACTGTTAGGTATTTGGTAATTTTCACAAACTACGAGAAGGTTTGTTCATCTGGTGTATTCTTATGTTTGTCCATACAATGTATGCTTACCTTGATACCCCTCTTTCTGACGTCTAGAATGACTCTTCCCTGTAGGGGGTAGGAAGCACTAACATCGGAGATGATTAGTGATAATGACGGATAACGGCAACGTCATTTGTCTCGATTCATCCAAATGATCATAGAAAGGTTGTCCCAAGGTTAAGGCACTGATGAAAATCCATAGATACATTAATGCTTTGGTATACTTTCATCAGGACGACATGGCTTGAGCCCAAAAAACGGATTTTGAGCGAAGTGAAAAATCTATTTTTGGGTGATATCGCCATGTCGTCCTGATGGACCCAACCTTCTTTCTTAAAAGAAAAAGATCTTCACAGTTCCCTCCCTGACAGACTGTATCTGTAGCTCCACGCTCAATGCTACAAGGAATGTCCGCCATCCTGGGAATGGCGCTGGGGTGGTTGTCAATAGTAGTACGGAAACGTGGGTAGCCTTGTTACGGCCCCCTTCTATTCTTTTGCCACGTCCCCCTTCGAAGCGTTAACGCTGTTTGGGGTAGAGATTGCTATGTGACTTGTATAGAGAATGCGTCCTCTGATATATGCGATATCCTTGAGAAAATTTAAAGATATTCGCTCCAGGAGTTAGAATTCTGGGACCCGAAGGGTAATTCTCTGGGAATATCACTGTAGTATATAATATATCCTTTAGAAGCTACCTTAGAAACTTCCATCAGGACGACATGGCGATATCACCCAAAAATAGATTTTTCGCTTCGCTCAAAATCCGTTTATTAGGTGCCCAAAGAACTTTTTTTTTCTTAAAGGTTTTTAAAATGCAAATGTCCTAGAGTCTCTTCAACTACATATTACTAGCGTACTAACCGCTTTTCATGTACTTCACTATTCCAAACAATTTTACTCCTTCGAGTGCATGAAATGGCCAATTTCAAAATGCTCTAAATTGGAAAGTTTTCAAAAAATAGGGAGTGTTGTCTGGACATCACAAAACGTTCCTCTTGAGCTCCACCTGTCTTTACCTTAACTTACGCCAAACAAAGATGTTAATGGCCTTAAATATCTTCACCGTAGTGCTGATTGATGCTATCAACACGTAGAAACGAAGATCTGTATAAGTCGGTGATGGGTGGTCCCTCTCGGTTAATTTCATCAACCGATTAGCCACTCGTGCGTTGTATGGGAGAGGTAAGGATGGGATTGTAGTGGTCCATGTGAAATTCGCGACGTAGGCCCGTTCCCTGATGATAGTGTTAATTCCTTGGACCGTGTAATTCGTGGACGTACAGATGCAACCATCTGCTGCAACGAAGATCTGGGAATAGGACGTGGATCCGTCTGGGCATGATACATTGAAGTCGGCCTTGTCGTATCATTTCCACGAGCCGTTTTTCAATCTGCAATTGAACTTATTATCGTCAAAAAGATAAATTTTTTTCAGACAATTTTCATATGTATGGGAGAGAGCACTGTTTAGCACTATACCTAACTCGCATGAATCCATTGATATTTTATGGAATTCAAAGGAGTCAGCTGTACATACTTTATTATTCATTGCCTCTGAACAGTGAGTTAAGTTATCTAAGGCTTTAATGACCGTATAAGTTTCCTTATCAGGGAAAATCAATACGTGTCCCGTCAAACTGGATATTACTGGGTTTGAATTGTTCATGAAAGTCGGGAATGGAGATATCTTGTATGATTGCCAGGCATCGGAAGAATCAAAGGGAACTGTAATCATGATCCTGTAATTTTCAACGTTTACTGTAATAAGCCTATAATAAAATTCTAACCTATGGGCATCTAACAAAAGAACATAACCTATTTTCTCCCGTCCGTTCTCCAAAATTAATGTTAAGTCTTTTATTGGCAACAGATGTGGTGATAGAACACCTTTAGTTGCTAACGTAATAGCTTCCACATAGTCTTTTGATTTCTCAATGAAATGTGCAATGTTAGTATGGATATGATCTATTTTTGAATTATAATACGTTAATGTTGCCAGCAAGTTTTGTACTTCCATAATCTGACTGATTTTGCTAGAATGTTCGTTCACCAAACTCATAATTTGATTAACTGATGTTAACTGATTCCTTAACTCTGATAAAACTAATTCGTTTTCATGTTCTAAAAACTCAAATTTCTTATTTTGATTACTGATTTTAAAGACAATTTGAAATCCCTAAGCCTAAACTTGCAACAGATCCAAAGATGTTTAGTGCAGCAAAAATAAACAGGTTACGTCTTTCAAGGTTAGTGTGACTTACTGTCCACATCAGAAGGTCATGAGCCAAAGATTCTGCCTCGTAAGTCTTATTGTGCAAGTCTTGGCATAGCATTTCTGCTACTCTTAGTGTCGGTGCAAGCGAACTCTCTGTATTAAAAGGAAAATGTCGTTTATGCATCTCATTTAATGAAGCAACAAACCTTGGAATGTCGCTCTTTAAGCTAGTGACGTCATTCTCTGGGAGAAAAATAGCTTGCATGTTTACTTCTATAACTATATTGCTTGCAGTAATAAAAACGTCTTTTGTTCTCTCTATTATAGTGCCGTATCTAGAATCTATACTTCTAGTTTTAGGGATCTTCCCACACGAGAAAAATGTCTGAGCGAACAATATTGCTCCTAACAATAAAAACTTCATTTTGGAAACCTGCAATGAGAAAGATATATGTAATTACTCATGTATTAAGAAGAAAAAAAATTTTAGCATACAAATATCATACAAGTTTCATAGATAAAAAAAAATCCCCTCACTTCCTTCTCTCTTATTTTAATTTCTTATGTGAGCCAATGGTACAATTCTCTCATCGGTGAGGTGGGATACGTTTTGAACTCTAAATCTATTGGCCGTTATTGTTTCCAAAATGTTAAATGGGCCTTAAAACTTAGGTGTTAGTTTATAATTGACTCCTTTACGTACATTTACCTGTATGTATACATTATCACCCACGGTATATTTTTTAGTTGGCTTCGCTATTTTATCATGATTCCTTTTCATTATGATTTATGATTCTTCTAAATTCTTTCGAAGGATATCATAACGACTTTTGCTTGCATTTATAACTTCCTTTAAAGGAATTGATAAATTAGTTGTAGGCGTTAATACATGGAAAGGCGTTCTAACTGGGGTACCATACAATGCCTCGTGCGGCGACATTTTGATTGGTATATGATATGAGTGATTCAGAGTACTTAGTACCGCAGGTATTGCAATATCCCAGTTGGGGTCTGATCCCCCTAGTGTTAATCTTATTATGTTTAAAACCTTCCTATTCGCTATTTCCACTATCCCATTCGACTCTCGGTGATAGATCATGATATTGATTTTCTTTATGCTAAGGAATTCACAAAATGAATTAAGGAAATGATTATTAAATTCTCCACTCGAGTCTCAGATTATCATGTGTGGAATTCCATATTTACAAATGTAACACTCGTAAAACTTCCTAGCGCATTCAATCGCAGTTTTAGTTTTAAGCGCTATCAGTTCTGTATATCGAGTCAAAGCATCTACAATTACTAAGAGGTGCTTATTTTATCTGTCTGACTCGTAAAATCCTGTCAATAAATCTATATGTATTCTTTTCAAAGGGTTGATTGGGCACGGGATAAGCCCCTAGGCTGACAGGTGTTTTCGTGTGCCCTTTGTTTTCCTGACAAGTGCGACAATTAGCTATGTGTTTTTTTATATCTGTAAGCATCGTATGCCAATAAAACAATGATTTGGCTTTCTGTGACATTAATGAGAACCCCGGGTGTCCATGCAATGGATTTGCATGCAACCAATTTAGGACAGTGGATAAATACCCGATCCTCGCGCCAAAGTCTTGGATGATCAAATGCCACCGAGTTCGTTTGGGGCTGTGACTAAAGCCTTTAAAGAAGTCGGTTAGGGGTTTATGATCAGTAAGAACCTTGACGGGATAACTGTATATTATGAACTCAAAATGCACTAGTGAATTAACAATAGCTAGCCATTCCTTGTCTATTACTGCATACTTACTTTCGGAAGTTCTCAGTTTACGTGAATAAAAAGCTATCGGGAAAAACTGATTGTCATATTGCTGAAGCAATACCCCACCTACTCCTAGGTCTGAGGCGTCTATTGCAATGAAGAATTACTTACCAAAGTTAGGAAATTTTAAGATGCTGTTCAGACCATATGAAATCTACGCCCTTCTTCGTAAGATCAGTTAGGGGAGCAGCTATTATTGAATAATTGCCTATAAAACGCCTATAATATCCACTACACCCCAGAAATTGCTGTATTCCCATGACATTAGTAGGTATCGGAAAGTTACGGACAGCCAACACCTTATCGTGGACTACTTTAAGACCTTAGCTAGACACCGTAAAACCTAAATAGACCAATTCTGTCTTGAAGAATTCAAACTTACTAATCTTTACCCTTAAGTTATGCTGTCTTAGTCTATGTAGTACTAGTTCCAGTTTACGTAGATGTTCTTCTAAGGTATTGGAAAAGCTTACAAGGTCGTCCATATAGGCATGCAATATATCCCCTAGTAAGTCTCCAAACACTATGTTAATCATTCTAGTAAATGTTATGGGAGCACAACGTAAACCAAAAGGCATACGCAAAAATTCAAAATGTCCCCTGGCTGTGCTGAAGGCAGTGTATGGGATACGATTTTCTTCTAATGATATCTGGTGAAAACCTTCAAGTAAGTCCAAAGTAGTAAAACATTTATTCTGACCTAACAAAGATAAAATATCGTTAGTACATGGCACTGGGAATCGATCAGGGATCGTTTCCTCATTTAAGCGACGGAAGTCTACGCAGAGTCGCCATGTTCGATCTTTTTTTGGTACAACTATTAATGGAAAATTATAAGGGCTGTTCGATTTCCTAATGACTCCTTCTTCTGGCATTTCACCTACTTCATCATTTATCTCATTCTGGAATTTCATAGTGACTCTGTACGAGGGTACATAGATAGTTTTCTGCTTGTCTTTTAACCTTATTTGATGTTCGATAACATCTGTTTTTCCCAAGGTTCCATCTGTAGTGGAACAAATATCATGATATTGGGTTAATAGTAAAAAAAAAATTCTGCTGAATTTCCTCTTCTTGAATGTCTTTATTGATTTTATTTTTAATAGATTGCAAAAGGGATTCATTCGCAACTGATTGAGCATGATTGATTTCAGCGACGGTAAGAATACGATGTTTATAAACTTCTACATCCAAGATATGTTGATTTTTGTGAATTACTAAAGTGGTATTTAATTGATTACAGACTTCAATATTACATTGTTGTTGTGAACCGACTGTATAAATAGCTTGTATGATGGACAATCCGTTAGTTTTCAAAGTGTCGGAAAGGATTAATATTTCAGATCCCGGCAAAGTTTTCTTTACTCGCACGATTATATTCGAAGTTACGTTCGGCTCGATAGATTGCGTGCAAGATGATATTACGGGTGAACGAGAATTCAGTTGGGTTGCATATATTATTTTTTTATTAATGAGACAAGTGATTGGTTTTCAACGTACGTCACTGTTTTATTTGTCGTCTCCTTTTTATCCAAAACTGATTTTAAAGTATTGAAAGACTTATAGAATTTTCCTTTGATATACACCTCGTGTTTGGCAGAGGCTAAGATAATGTTTTGATTGCCCATAGACGGGTATCCTATAATTACAGCTGGATACATATCAATGTTTTGTACAACGACAAAGTTATCGGCAAATGTGCGCTTACCGACCTTGTACTGAACATGATGTATGCACATTACATTTAATTCATTATTTCCTATACCCGAGAGCCTTACTCCAGACCTCTCTATAGGGAAGTTCGAAAATAACAAATGATGAGTCCTCAAATCCATGATATTACGTGGACTACCAGAGTAAAAAAATAATGTAAAGGATTGGAGTTCTAAATTTACAGCATATGATGTTGGTCGTAACTCATTTTGGCTTATTATTGTGTAAATTTGTTGCAAATCTACAGGAGCCTGCACTGATTTTTTTGATTCGGCCGTGTGTTTCATAGGAAAATCTATTGCCTCACAATGATCTGATAAAACATTAAATGGACTATTTGATACTGCTTATGTTGATACGAATGACCCAACATCACTCTCTTCCACATTTGGAGTTAATTATGTGGTATTTGCTTTGCTCTGCACATTCTGAAAATTAGTTTGACCATGCGAGTTTTGGCTAGACGGCCCAGGATCAGAGTTATTTGAAGAACTATTTGTTTGTTTTTGATTTTGAACTGCATTGACGTTTGGCTGTTTCTTCTTATTGAACTGAGGATTTTTCTTTTTATTTCCATAGTGAATTGACTGTGGAATTGACTGCGTGTTTCTAGGATTCTGTTGTTGATTACGCGAATAGCATCGACTCTATGAATGAGATGAACTATTATGTATTGAACAAAATCGCGTTCTACAGTCTGTAATCGAGTGAACTTGACGTTTGCAATTATAACACGTCATTCCTGAGACTTGATTATTGTTATTAACTACGTTTACATGTTGTGGCTTAGTTTCATCTTTTGCAAAAACTTGAGTAAGCATGGGATCTAGGTCAGTACACTTAGACATGTGTTTCTTTATCTGTTTGTACACATCTAATTCTCTGCTTTCGGGCGTTAATCTTTTTTATCAAAACAGCGCACTAAAGCCTCTGGCAACATAATTGTCCTACAAGTTAAATACATTAATTGTAAGAAATCTTTCACGGCAATGTTATCTCCCGTAACCCATGTGGAATTACCTAAAATATCTTGATATTCATTAAGCCTATCGGCAATGAGAGCCGCTCTTTTTATAACATTAATCTGAGTCAGAGTGGCTTGATTAAGTGTATTTCTTAATGTTAAAACTACATCTAAGGCTTCCTCACCGCCATAGATCGCACATAGCCTAACTTTGAAATCGTCCCATGTAACTGCCTTTTGAAAAGAAACTCCCCTAAGATACGCACTTGCATCTCCTTCAGAGAAGTTTATGAAACTTTTAGCGTCTTGTAATTGTACAAATGGGTCTATGATATGTTTTGCATTTAAGTAAGCATCAACTGATGAAATCCAAGACTCGACATTCTCAGGTAAGAACCCATTGACCCGACCTTGAAAAGGAAGGATAGCCGATCTGGCACTCACTAGGGTTAGTACGGGAGTGGGGTTACTAGGTCCAGGGGTATGGATACTTGGTCCGGGATTTACAAGAGGTGTCATTTTTACTTTACCTTTTTATCTATCTCTTTGATTCCATGCGATCCTATCAAAATCTCTATATGAATACAGACGTCCACTGCGTAAACGCATAAGCACTATACAAATAAAGATATGTTGCAGATTATAACACAATCCCCCAAAACAATGAAACTAAGACAAAGATATTTCCCGAGAACTTCTGAAAGAAAACGGAATTAGCACAGAGAAAAAAAAATTCTAGACGAGAATTCGAAGTTGAATACAGTTTCCTTTAATGAAGGAAAACTGAAGATTTGCAAATAACTCACCCCAGCAATAATTGACGATCGACTTGTGACAACAAACACTTCACTGCCTAAAACTGAATGAATAAAGAAATATACTTAGCTTTCAGTATATATGGGCGATGGTCGATGACGTCATTTCCTCTCTCTCTCTCTGGTTTGCGAGAGTTTAGCTGCTGGATGAATGTTTCGATTTGATTTCCCGTCGTATTGTTGAATGTTTTATTTCCTAGATGTGATTCTTAAATGTTTGTTCAGTAAACGTTGATAAAGTTGAATGTCATTCCTTCGTCTTCTTAAGATGTTGATTGAAGATCCTGTTCCTCAGTTTGTATAATATTCATAATTGATGATCGATGCGTTCATTTCTTCGGTGGACGTAGATACTTCGTCGTAATTGTAAATTCATTACTGTTGTAACTGCTGGGCATTACAGTTTAAATCGCTGGTTCTTAAAGTTGATTATCTGGTTATTAAAGTTGATTAGCTGCCACCAATTGTTGGTGTGGTACTGTTATAAACACACATTAGTGTTCTATCTCATGTCTCTTCAATGTGATATAGATTTGGTTGGACTTGTAGGTTACTTCTTCTGAATAAGTCTAGTTAAGTTAACTTTAAAACAGTTTATTAGTAGCTCCATCACAGGAGTATGGATGGTTTGGTCGGATGACCATTCCGTATGACAATTGAAAATAGAACTTACAAAAATATCGGTTTTGGTGATAACATTGTATAAGTTATCTCAGCATTTATTACAAATATGATAACACAAGATTACTACTGGAAGCCATCTGCTTCCGTGCAGAGACCAAGAGGTCAACTGTTTCTCACTGGATGTTTATATTGTGTTGACGTTACATACAAAATGTTTACTTACGCAATGATTTAGCTTGTACTTACTTACGCATCCTGTTGTGACTTGATGTTCACACTCCATCTCCCAATGATCCATTTGGTCATAGGTTTATAATTGTATATATATATATATATATATATATATATATATATATATATATATATATATATATATATATATATATATATATATATATATATATATATATATATATATATATATATATATATATATATATATATATATATATATATATATATATATATATATATATGTATATATATATATATATATATATATATATATATATATATATATATGCATATATATATATATATATATATATATATATATATATATATGCATATATATATATATATATATATATATATATATATATATATATATATATATATATATATATATATATATATATATACAGGAAACCGTAAAATGTACTAGGGTCAAACTTATGTATGTATGTATGTATGTATGTATGTATGTAAGTATGAATATATATATATATGTATTTTAGTCATTTTTTCAAAGCAAAATAATAAAAGAGTAATAACGAAATTTCATAAAATTTTGTTGAGGGATATATCATAAAATATTAAATACATTTTAAATATGTGTTTAGAAAAATAATCTAAATTTGGATAACTGATATTATAAGCTAATACTCTGAAATAGTCAATATAATTCAGAACATGTCATTGAATTCTCTTGGCCCAAGTAATATAAGCTTTCCTTTTTTTATTAGTTGAATATCCACCCACAGACTGTTCAATATTGACGTCTGTTAACCGCTGTTCATACTTTATATATTTAAAAAGTTTCCAAATATTGGGATGAAAGGACGTCAGTTGCTCATCAAATGCTCTATGCCATCCATCCACATTTTCACTGTTTTTGGTGTGTACTCCAAAACTGAAGTATAGATATTCCACATTTCATTAGGGAATTTAGTGAGGCAGTATTGACGCCTTCTATCTGGTTCCCCTATCAATGTATCTTCAAAATAATCATTAGCATCTTGAGCTTCAGATGAGAAAACTTCATTGCCACCTGTCGTTGACTTGGCACTGATGTGCAGTGTCAAGTAGAAGGTGGAAATGGACGAGGAAATCAACAACAACGAGAGGCTGAGTAATGTCAGGGATTATTGGAATAATGTGGTCTTGGCCTCAAGAGTGAAAGTGATAGAAAGGAACGAAGGTCACCAGAATATACCACAAAATGCACGTTAGATCCCGAAACATGCAAAATGAACGGGTTAGTCATTAAGAGGTATCCACTACTGTTGATGACCTACTCACAGTTTAGTTTATCATTAACATTTGGAAGCAGTTTTCTTAGCACCAGCTCCAAATCAGTATAGCACCTGCTCCAAATCAGTCTTAGCACCAGCTCCAAATCAGAAGAGGAAGTAGAAAAACATAGGATGAGGAGATTCATCCAGGTGCTGTTGAATGTTCTTGTTTGGGCAAAGGTGTGAGTGGCTTAAAATGGTGGCGGGTGGCTTAGTCACTGGTCATTCATTCAGTGAGGTGGGAGTTGATGTCCTACAGCATTCACATTAGATTTAGTTGGTGTTGTATTGTTATTTCCTTTGCCAGGAATGAGTATATTTATTTAGTTTCTCATGAATGAGAAATGACTGTCCATGAGCTCCATTGTGGCCAAGGTCTCAACATCGGAAGGGTGGGTCACGTAGGTTCCACGAGGAGTTGTACAAATAGGGCATTAAGTGGGCTTACTTCACTAGAAGAAGAGTCTGCAACAGGCCGAAGTCTAACAATACTGATAATTAGTTGGAGGGCTTTCAAAGCTTTTTGATCCCCAACGGCTGTTGAGAGAGCTGCAAAATCTTCTCTACACGGGTGGACAGTGCAAACTGAATTGAACCTCAGCCTGCTGGAACCAGGCAAACGCATCTCCACTGGGCGGGCAGGGTTTTCAAGGCACTCCGTAGTTCACCAATTTGACTGGTGTTAAGGAGGTAAAAGGATAGGATGAGGTTCCGGACAACTAACTTTATTTAGTGAAAACTCAAGTATTTTTAAACCATAAGAGGTTAAATTAGGGTGACAATAGTACCTGTATATTTAACTGATTTTGTCAGTTAGGTTGACATTGGCATGAACGTTGATAATATGATAACAGTGATAAAAACATTACATTTGCATTTTGATTTCTCAACGGTTATGTCTTAGATGAAGGATTAGGCAGTTATCGTGTTAACTCTGTAAATGAAAATAGTGAGAGAGCATTCTTTATCATTTGTATAATGTGTTTCCTAGTACATGTATATTAAAAGGTTATCATAGTTAGTATTTGAAGCTGCCAATGGTATATAAGATAATGTAGTAGAACAAATCCTTGCTTTTTCTTGATTGCAATCAAAATAGAGAATTAAATTATTGAGAGTGAATTGGAAATTCAGTAAAAACAGGATTATATAATTATCAATACAAAACTAAAGGAAGGTAATCATTATTAATATCTATACGTGGAACATGTTAAAATTCATATTATTGGTAAATTCATCTATAAAGAATAATGAGAATTAACTAGCATATTTGATAGATATAAGTAAACGATAAATAGGCTATTTGTCTGGAAAAGAAAAAGAAAAGTGTTAAATGTTGAGAAAATAGAAAAAAAAAATACTCCACGAATGATATCCATTGATTTGAAGAAATTACTTGCCTGGCGTAGGGGTTGGTTTTATATTACAAAAACATGATAATTCAGAAAGTACCTTAGATGTAAATGAATATCTTAACATCTTAACATCAGAAAATTTTGTATCTTTTTACTGAAACCTTCCTTTTGTTAATTTAGGAAATATTGATATCTCAGGTCAAAACTCTCTCTCTCTCTCTCTCTCTCTCTCTCTCTCTCTCTCTCTCTCTCTCTCTCTCTCTCTCTCTCTCTCTCTCTCTCTCTCTCTCTCATTATTTTCATAATGATGAATGAAGAATCATAATAAAAATGGTCGCAGTCACTGAGAGAGAGAGAGAGAGAGAGAGAGAGAGAGAGAGAGAGAGAGAGAGAGAGAGAGAGAGAGAGAGAGAGAGAGAGAGAGAGATTGATTAATGTAATGGAGTTTCAACTATTAGTACTGGGGTCCAATGCTACGTGGAAAGCTACTACGTACAATATTCAGTGGGTAGTGGGGATATTCTCAAAAAGTAAACAGAAATAAATTTTCTCTTTCTAGTGTAAAATATCATACACTAACGATAGGCTTATGACATTATATATACCTGTATTGAGATAATGCACTGTCAAAATAGTGCGTTTAAAATCACAATATCGTTCAGCAAGATATTTTGCAAAATGAGTAGTCCGTACTGAAGTACAATGTTCTTGGTAATAACAGCTGAAAACAGCTTATGTCCTGATACATGATGCTAATGAGCATTACTAAAACATATATATATATATATATATATATATATATATATATATATATATATATATATATATATATATATATTATATATATATATAATTTATATATATATATATATATATATATATATATATATATATATATATATATATATATATATATATATAGTTTATATATATATATATATATATATATATATATATATATATATATATATATATATATATATATATAGAGAGAGAGAGAGAGAGAGAGAGAGAGAGGAGAGAGAGAGAGAGAGAGAGAGAGAGATAATGCAGGGACTATTAATATCCAAATTCTAATCAAATGCAGTAGTAGGTGATTAGGACAGAACCTAACTACAGATTAGTTATCTAATAAACGTGAAATGTATCCAACAAGATTTATTTTATGGAAAAAAAATCGATGTGTTTCGAAAAATTACATGCTCACCATGGAATTGTGATAATAAGCATGTTTTTATCTTCTTTTTTTTCTACATAATATACGCACCTAAAAAGAAAAACAGAAAGCAATATGTTTGGATTATATTAATCGTATGCAATTACAATCTCAAATATTCCCAGAGGAATATTAAACGGATATTACTACAGCATACATCTGGTAACTTACGTCATTCGACTACTCTTGATAGTGAATTATCATCGATTGCAGTTTAAATGAACTCATTTACCTGTGTCATCAAACATGAATGGCCATTTAATTGGTTCTAGTTTTAAATAGAGTTTCCAAATTGAGTATGTGGGAGTGTTGTAATAAGATACTATTTGTTTAATAATTACCACCGATCATTGATCATCAATAGAAAACTCAACAAAATTAAGGGACCGTAAAAACACCTATTGACATAAATCTCAATTTGAATATTTTTCATTAGTAATAATAAAAGAAAAGGACATATATCGTATCTTTCCTATGAGGTATTGGGATCGAGTCAGATTATCTTTTTTTCAATGCCTCTGTGGACATTACGCTGTAGACAGGATTACGTTAAAGCTGCGAGACGGATTTTGTAGAAATTTTCACCGAAGATGAATCTTAGGTCATGGTCGTGTGTCTATGTACAGGCTTAGGTCAAAACTACTTGACAGATTTAAGAAAAAATATTTTCTCCCCAGATAGATCATAGGTCATGAACGACCTCATTCGATTTTAAAGATGATCCAGGTCAGGAACCAGATTCTAGCTACTTAATATATTTATTTCTCCGTGTGCCTGTGGACGAGATTTTTTCAAAACTACTGGACGAACTTTTCACTGCTGATATATCTTAGGTTATGGATAACCCAATTGAAGTTTAGAGCAGATGTGGATCTGGATTTAAATTCTTTAGCCATTTTAAAGATAACGTAAAAACTACTCAACGAATTTTTACGAAATTTGCATTTCACCACCTTTAGATCCTAGGTCATGGACGACCACATTAAATGTTGGAGATGATCCGGATTTTAATCCGAATTCTAGATCTGGATTTGGGTTTTTCACCATTCTAAAGATAACGTTAAAAACAGATTGACGGGATTTGATGACATTTCCACCACAGAAACATTGTAGGCCATGGACGACTCAATTCACCTTTGAAGGAGGTCAGAAATCTTTGATTGCTTTTTTTATTATTATTATTATTATTATCATTATTATTATTATTATTATTATTATTATTATTATTATTATTATTAGTAGTAGTAGTAGTAGTAGTAGTAGTAGTAGTAGTAGTAGTAGTAGTAGCTAAGCTACAACCATCAATGGGAAAGCAGGATTCTAAAGTGTAAAACAAAGGACTCCAACACAGAAAAATATCCCAGTGAAGGATGGAAATATGGAAATATATAAACTATGGAAGAAATGATGAATAAGGAATACTTGAGGGGTTCTCAGTGGAGATCATGGCTTCGCCACGCAAAACAGTCTTTTGGGTATTCAACTTAACTGCGTACATCGTTGTATTTTATCCTTGGTTCATACCTCACGTGTCTAACAAGTTTCGTTGGAATTGGTTCAGTAGGCTTGCCTAATGTTGCTCATAAACAAAATTCAAAACTCACAATATATCTACGATCATTTCCAAATACTTCTGCGCACTTGTACTTTGATGTGAAATTATCCGGAGGGTTTCATAATCACCTTTTGGTCTATCCAAAAAGATTGCGAAATTTGGTCAAAATCAGAATAGTATTATTTGTGTAAAGTTCGTCACATATACACAAACAAACAAAGTAAACGGCGATAGAGGTGAATACATATCCTTAAAAAAATCTTCGATTTTAGTGAAGGCATAGAATAACTCAATATCAGTAACCTCGTTAAAATAAAGATATCATATATATGCTATGAATATATAGTTATGTAGCCTGTTCAACATAAAAACATTCGCTGCAAGTTTGGTCATAGCTAGCATAAAACTTCTATCATACTGTGGGGTGTTGAGCCTTATGGTAGAGAAGGCAAGGAAGGATGGTACAACATGATAAGATCTGAATTTGAAGGACTGTGAGAATGACAAAACATCTTATGCATCTAATTGAACAAAAGGGCCAAAGATTGATATAATGATCATGAATACCAATTTTGATAAACAACTCATTTACCTTATAGAGTAACATTTCCAAAGCCCTTAAGCCATGGCTACCAGTTAAAAAAACTGAATTTAACCACTCCCTATGGTTACATTGAAATCATCAATAAGCATTGTCAATTATTGAATAAAGTCAGGATTACCATAGATGGAACATAAATAAAAGTTGTTATGCCTATTACAAACTTACATCCACATTCTTAGCAGACCTTATGAGAAGCAAGATACTTGCCATAAGAATGACATTCCATTTCATATTTACTGGTTTCATAAGACTTGGAATAAGGAAGTCGGATGAGTGCCGCATTTAAAAAAAAAAAAAAAAAAAAAAAAAAAGGTTCTGATTATAAGAAAATAGTGCAATACAATAGATGATACTAGTGAAGTCTAGGATGCACTGGTCCAGGATTTTGCTCAATATATTCAAAGACAGTAAGAGTTAAAAATAATAAAAAATTCTCATCATACAAGAAAAAAACACTAACAGTAATGATAATAAAAAACAATATTTACATGAATATATATATATATATATATATATATATATATATATATATATATATACCGACTCATACATCTCATAGACTAAAGACAAAATGTCGGATAAAATTGGTCAACATGGTGGAGCATATTGGATATTATGTTTTAATTCTCGTGATAAAAGTTATAAATAATATGTAAATGCAGATGAGTGATGTGTGTACATGTATATGCATTAACTACTATGAATAAGATTCTGGGCCTTTTTTAGCTTTCCAAAAGAGACATATTAATGGAATATGTATAACATTGGTTCCTATTTGGAAAGAAAATTATATTGAAATTAGAGTCATGGCAGATATGCGTATGCACGACGTAACACAAAAAAAGCTAATGGTAGTCATGCATGCCAATGCAAATAGAAGAGAGAGAGAGAGAGAGAGAGAGAGAGAGAGAGAGAGAGAGAGAGAGAGAGAGAGAGAGAGAGAGAGAGAGAGAGAATCTTTTCAGGTGTCACCAACTCTGTCGACTATTTTTCGTTGCAAAAGCATTGGGTTCGAAATAATGAGTTATCTAGTAAATAATCTGCGCGTCTAGGGCATCCTCGTCAGCATCTTTATTCCTAGCCTATCCTTCTTCAGTGGTGTCAATACTTTCCCTTCCTTCTTGTATATTAATGGCGTTACTGAAGTACTTGGTATCATCAAGAGCAGAAATATAGATAATAACATCATTTAGATACTGTATATTTTCTTTGACAGAGAAATTTGGTGGGTGTATCTTGGAGGCAAGGCCAATGAGAGTGATCAGACATGAAGAAATATTCAACTCTAAGGAACTTCTTACTCAGCAATGGACGTAGACAATTCTGGAAGATGTTGATATTCTTAATTTTTTCAGCATTAATAAAATGAGTTAAAGAACACACTTAGTCTAGTCAACATGATTAGTCTTGATGTAATGGTTAACACAGCTCATTGTCTTGTATAACATTCATACTACATGTACTATTGGCCCCAAGTATTATTACGCAACTGGAGCACTTTTCAACCATATTTGATCATGTAACACAGACCCCCCCCCCCATAAAAAATAAAAATCAAGACTAAAGATATCCTATTGTACCACTTGTGTGTCACACGATCTTACATAGGAAAGACATTTCTCTTTTTTGTATATATTATCCTTTGTATCTTCGCTCTCCCATCTCACTGACAGCAACTTACATGATCCTCTCTGGCTATTTCGCATTGTTAACTGTTAACAGAACCGGTTGCCGGTTGGACAAGAAATAGCATGTTTTATTTTGTGACCTTGCTTGGACCTAGTGTGTATATATTCGATGTGTCTGAAGTACTCAGATGCTTTCATCTCGCTTTTGAGTCACAACCTGCTCTTGGCTCGTCACATTGCTGACCCCGGAAGTCGACTCGCTCCTCCCGCCTTCCCCCACCCCTGACGTTCGCCAGCAGAGAGGCGTTTGCTTGGTTTCAGCGCGCAGAAGTTCAGTTCTGTATCAACAGCATGACTCGCTCAACCACCAAAGCAAATTATGTTCTCGCGGCGATACCTGAGGACACCTTCCCGGAAATCTCCGACTGGCTTTGTGAACAAGGAGACACCCCAATAGCGCATGATGCCCTTAAAACATACCTTCTGCAACAGTACTTGCCGTCGCCAGCCGCCCGTATAGCAAAGCCTTTTCAGCTCTCTCAAGAACTGTTGGGGGACCAAAGGGCTTCGCTCACCCTCAGGGAAATGACCAGTATCGCTCGCCTGCAACCTGTCACAGACGGCTGTCCTCGTGAGGTGAACCTACTTCGTGACCTCTGGGTATGCCGTTTACCCGAACCTGTACGTGCTGCCATACCCGATGCTAATAGTTTACCCATAAAGGAGCTGATGACCCAAGCCGACACCCTTATAGACAGCCCCTTCACGACCTTCAAGACCTCCATTAAAGCCTCCCCTCCAGACGAAGATGACACCTATTCAACGTCAACCGAAGCTGACGTGAATGCCATAGGACACACATGCCTACCCCATGACGTACCCAAGCGGTGACAAAGCCAACCATCACCCACCACTCGCTCGCGCCCCAACCAACGACTTCTACAGCCACTCACTGCTACCCATTGGCTGCAGTTTTGCTAATACCACTCCAGATTCGGGACTGCCACGAGGAAATGTACATAGGATTGTCAGTGGCCAAAAAACATGTGAGTAGGCCATCGCTCGTTGAGGTGGCCTCCCTTGTTTCTAATCTTTCCTTTTTACATGATGTCGTTCTCTTTTGCCAAGGGAACTCTTCAGGACACGACTTATTCTGTCTAAGTCTACCGTTGTCCGCTTGGTAACTGCCAACAGATCTGCAATACCCACCTACTGTTACGAGAACCTCACATTATCGTTTGGAAACGGCAAATTTAATTGGAAGTTTCTCGTTGCTGACGTCACATTGCAAATCCTCGGTGCGGATATCCTCTCTCATTTCCACCTTCTGGTCGATGTCGCCCCCGGACAATTGGTCAATGCAGACTAGTACTTGTCGACACCTCTTCAACCTTCCCTCTCTAACCTCGATCTCCCCAACAGCGCACCCACGGATGCCTACGCCCACATCCTCACGTCATACCCGGAAATCTTCCGTCCAGAACTTCGCCAAACGCCCACGGCTTCTGCCAAACACGGTATTTATCTCCATATCAAGACGACGGAACCCCCAGTCTTCGCTAGATTCAGACATCTGGCACCGGATCCATTGGCAGCCACCAAACAGACGTTCGCCGAAATGGAAGAAATGGGCCTTTGCCAAAAGGCCTACAGCCCATGGTTGTCACCCTTACACATCATCCTGACAAAACTCGGTTCCCTCCGTCCGTGTGGGGATTACAGGCGCCTGAACATGCAAACAGAACTGGATTACTACCCCCTCCGAAACATCGCCGACGTGACCTCCTATCTGCACAAAGCGAAGGTTTTCTCCGCGCTCGACCTCCTGAAAGGGTATTATCAGGTGCCTATGAACCCAGAACACATTCCCAAGACCGCCATCACCACTCCCTTCGGTACATACACCTTCAATTACTCCTGTTTTGGCCTTCTTAATGCTGGGGCCACTTTTCAACGTCTCATGGATGGCATCATAGGGGACCTCCCCTTCCGTGTATGTTACGTGGATGACATACATTGACAATAAAAAAAATGGTCATCACTAAAAAACGAATAACTTCCATAATATTATTTAGAATGACACAAAACTTTAGCTACATTAGGTCAAGCCTGTGTAGCAAAAATCTCCAAAGTTTCAAGTCTGTACAACAAGAACTCTTTGTTTCACTGACTCTCCAAAATGTGCTCCAAATGAGCTCCCCGGCAATGCAGGCACATTTGGATCCGGCTGGCAAAGTTCTCAATAACCCTCCTGCATTCCTTCCTTGTGATCACTCTTATTGCTGCTTTGATTGCTGCCTTCAGGTCAGGGATAGTCTGGGGGTTGCTTCCATATACCCTGTCCTTAAGGTATCCACAGAGATTAAAATCTGGGGTGTTCAGGTCCGGTAAATGCTACGGCCACTCTGGGTCACACCTGCGGCTGATCAGTCGGTGTGGGGGGTGGCACCGCTCTGCTGGAACCACTGGAGGACCCTGACAACTCCTCTCCGTCAAAAAAGGGCTGTCCAGAAATTGCCAAGCACCTGGACATATTGCTCGGTGTTGATTGTCACAGACCGCTCAGTGCTGATTATCACAGACCGCTCGTTGTCGTCTTCGAACCAGAATGGTCCAATGATGCCATGTTTGGAAATGGCGACCCAGGCAGTGCACTTCACCAAGTGTAATGACCTTTACAGACAGTGCTCAGGGGGTGTGCTACCCCAGAAGATATTGTTCTTCGAGTTCACGTGAACTGACAACAAAAAATGTTCCTCGTCCGAAAACCAGACATTGTCAAGGAAGTCTGGCAGAGCGTCAATCTTGTCGCAAAACTACTGGCACATGATCACTAACTTCCTCATGTCGTCAGGTGTAAGCTTGTGTTTAATCTGTATCCTGTAAGGATACAGGTGGAGATCTGAGTTCAAAATTCTCCGCACGGACTTCAGATTGATTTCAAGCTCCTGACTTCACCCTCGCACAGACTTGCTTAGGATGCAGACAACAGAATTTCTGACTACAGCAATGTTGTGTGGTGTCCTTGATGATCTCGGTCGTCCAGAGTGAGATTGTCTGTTAGTGTCTTTACAATTGAGGTTATGCACAGTCCCATGGATTCTAAACTTGTTGACCCATCTGTAGATCATTGATTGGACAAGAAATTCTTGACATCTGAACTGTTCTTTGAATTGCAGTTAAGCTGCATGGATAGACTTCAACCGAAAATATGCTTCAACTATAAATCTCTATTCCTCAGTTTTCCATAGCATTTTGAAGATCGAATTTGGTAGACTCCTAGAACATTAATTTTTCTTGATAAATCTGAAAAATAAAAGGAATTGATTATTTATTTCAAAAGTTATTCAAGTTTAGGTGATGACCATTTTTTTTTGGTGTCGCCCTGTACTTGTGTTCTCTTCCTCAAAAGAAAAACACCTCCGTCACCTGCGCATCGTGCTCGACCGCCTGCACCAAAACGGCCTTGTAATCCGGTATGACAAGTGTACCTTTGGCGCCAACGAAGTGTCGTTCTTAGGGCACCGCATCACTCCTGAAGGAGTCCATCATCTCCGTGAGAAGGTAGCAGCTGTTCAGAACTTCCCCACACCCTCAACCGTCAGAGCACTGCAGAATTTCTTTGTCAGGATCAACTATTATCACCGTTTTCTGCCAGCCTTTGCCGCCACTCTTACTCCCCTCTATGCCTCCCTCAAGGGCAAGCCAGAAGACCTGACGTGGGGTCCCCTTCAAAAAACAGCCTTCTGCAACACAAAGAATGCCCTATCAACCGCTGCTCCTCTCCTTTTTCCATCCCACATGCCTCTCTCCTTCTCTTCACAGATGCTAGCGACGTCACTATTAGTGCAGTACTCGAACAGGTGGTTAACGGCTCATCCCACCCATTGGCCTTCTTCAGCAGAAAACTGTCCAAGGCCGAATCGGGTTAGTCTACCTTTGATCGCGAATTTCTGGCGGTGCACATAGCTGTCCATCATTTACGCAATTTCTTAGAAGGTAAGCCCTTCGTCATTCGCACAGACCACATTCCTCTGATGCACGCCTTCATTCGACAGCCTTACGCCTTTTCTGTCCGTCAACGCTGACATCTCTCCGCCGTGGCTGAAACCCAATGACAGGATCCAGAGTATCAAGAAAGTAGGACATCCTGCACATACCTCCGTTGGGAAGACGTCCCCCTAGACGACATCAACACCACCCTCTTCTGTGACGTCAGTACCTGTAGACCGCCAACGTGGATTCCTGCTCCCATGCGCCAACAGGTGCTTGATTTCATCCATGGCCTTTCACATCCCTTGCGCCGTTCTGCTGCACAGCTGCTGAAGACGAAGTTCAAAGGATGCTAATCATTGGGTCCATGCCTGTACTTTTTGCCAAACTTCCAAAGTACATCGACACACAGATTCAGGAGTGTGCACCTTTCCTCAGTCTCAGCATTGGTTTGCCCACATTCACGTTGACGTTGAAGGCCTGCTATCCACATCACAAGGCACCGATACCTGTTTACTGTCATCGACCGCTCTTCTCGTTGGCCTGAAGCCATTCCCATGGAAACTGCATCGTCCCCCTCCTGTACATCTGCCTTACTCTCAAGATGGAAACCAAGATTTGGTATCCGTGAGCATATTACTTCTGATAAGGGTACCACTTTCACCTCTCAATTGTGGACATCATTAGCGAATCTCCTGGGTATCACCCTACATCAGACAAATGCCTACAACCCCGCTGCCAATGGAATGGCTGAACATATTCATCGCACCCTCAAAGCTGCTTTGATGTCTCGCTGCAAGGACTCCAACTGGTTTACTCAGCTTCACTGTATCCTCCTTGGACTAAGGACCACTCCTAAAGATACCCTGGACTTCTCGGCACCTGAAATGACGTATAACGACCCGTTGGTCGTCCCTGCCGATTTTTTTTCCTTTTGCAACCTCCTCTGACGATCTCCAGCGCATATGTAACGTCGTGGGGAAATTTACTCCATGACGCCAGACTTACAAGCCCTCACCAAAGTATCACATACCGACAGACTTGCACTCTGCAACACATATCTTCCTACGCAACAACACTAGCAAGCTACCACTATGGCCCTCTTACACAGGCCCGTTCCTTGTGACCCGGCGCAATTCGAAAGCATTCCTAATAAACATTCGTGGCAAAGAAGACTGGGTCTCCATTGATCATCTACAGTTCACCTCTCTAGATCAGGGCACCCTGTTTAACATGAAAAGTATGTAATTTTTAGGGGGGGAGCGATGTACCACCCATGTGTCACACGATCGTACATAGTAATGAGATTTATCGTTTCTATATATATTATCATTTTTATCTTCGCTCTCCCCTCGCAGAGAACCTGTCTGCCTATTTCTCATTGTTAACTGTTAACAGATCCAGTTGCAGGTTGGACAAGAAATAGCATGTTGTGTTTTGTGACCTTCTTGCCGGAACCTAGTGTGTATATATACCCGATGTGTCTATAATAAAGTACTCAGTTGCTTCCATCCCGCATTTGAGTCCCAACCTACTCTTGGCTCGTCACCACTATGTTTCCTCACTTTGCTGTTCATTCACAAACGTGTATAGTTTTACTTATCTTGTAGGGATAATCTTGAATACTGTAATTTATGCCTTCCTTCAGGTAAACTACTTTTCTGTATTTTCTAGTTTACTGTTAATTAAGAGAAACTGTCTTCCTTTCCCATTCCACTCAAGCCCTCCCTCTTCTTACCCTACTGTTCTCCATCTCACTCCCCACCCCTGATCCTTCCCTTACTCCTCTCTTTCCCTCTTGCTCTCCGTCCCTCACCCGCTACTCTCCCTAAGCTTCTTCTCTATCATTCCTTACTCTCTATACCTATCTTGCCATTGTGCACAATTCTTCGAGCTATTTCTAGTGTTACAAACTGATATGTTTCTCGGCATTTATACCTTTAAACCCTTTCTATCACACAAGTACTGTAAGTTAGAAATGTTTTATAAACCAAGTGATATTCGTGCTCAACGGGTTATTGAGTAAAGACCCTTTTCATAACTCTTATGTATCACTATGATGGAATCCATATTCACTCAGTACTTATTATTTTGCTTACCACACTCTAATCATTCTCGTTGTCATCAGAACGAATGGTGTGGATGGCATTTAGCTTTGGTCACTTGTGGCAAAATAATGGCCTTCTCTCTACTAACATTAGAGAAAAAAAAACATATGTTTAGTGACTAGCTCCAGTAGCCTATGGTGAGCTGCCAGATTTATTAAGCAACAAGTTAATAGCTATTGTTTACATAAAATTTTGAGCATAAAATAGCCTGGATTCTTAAAAGTAAAAACCACATTATACATTATGTATATAAATATATATATATATATATATATATATATATATATATATATATATATATATATATATATATATATATATATATATATATATATAAATATATATATATATATATATATATATATATATATATATATATATATATATTTATATATATATATAAATATAAATATAAATATATATATATATATGTATATATATATATATATATATATATATATATATATATATATATATATATATATATGTATATATATATATTTATATATATATATATATATATATATATATATATATATATATATATATATATATATATATATATTATATATATATATATATATATATATATATATATATATATATTTAAATATATATATATATATATATATATATATATATATATATATATATATATATATATATATATATATATATATATATATAAATCATCTTTCCCTACGCCTATTGATGCGAAGGGCCTCGCTTAGATTTCGCCAGTTGTCTCTGTCTTGAGCTTTTAATTCAATACTCAATCCATCATCTTCTACTTCGTGTTTTATAGTCCTAAACCATGTAGGCCTAGATCTTCCAATTCTTCTAGGGCCTTGTGGAGCCCAGTTAAACGTTTGGTAAACTAATCTCTCTACCCCTCATCATGATCTCATCCATATATGGTACTCGAGTAATCTTTCTTATAGTTTCATTTTTAATCATGTCCTACAATTTAACTCGCAATATCCTTCTGAGGGTATTAATCTCAAGTCTACTATATTTATTGGAGATTGTTTCATTGTCATACCATGACCTATGGCCATAGTGTAACACCAATCTCACTAAACTAATATATAGTCTGATTTTTATATGAAATTTGAGGCAATAATATTTCCAAATTTTACTCAAATTAGCCATTGTGTGATTTGCTTTTTTCAATCTTTCTTCAAACTCTAATTCTAAAGGCCCTATATTGGATATCATTGTTCTTAAATACATAAAGGATTTTACCTGATTAATCCTTTTTCTTCCAGTGATATTTCCTCTTCTATTTATCTTCGGCCCCATCTCATGTGATATTTCATTCATTCTTGTAAGCAAGTATTAAAAATATTTTGGTGCACTGCTGACAAGGACAGCATAATCAGCATACTCTAGGTTGGCTAAATTCCTATCACCAATCTAGTCCAATCCTTCTCCACTATCTTTGACTGTTCTACACATTACAAAGTCCATGAGGAGGATAGAAAACGTAGGTGACAACACATTCCCATGGAGTTTTCCGTTGTTCACAGGGAAATCACTTGATAACACTCTATTAGCATTAACTTTGCACTTCCTATGCTTATGAACAGACTTAATCAAATTTACATATTTAAGAGGAATTCCATAATAACGCAGGACTCTCCACAAAATTGGCCGGTTCACACTATCAAAGGCTTTTTCATATTCTACGCATTGCTGTACAACATGTCTCAAAATAAAAATTTGGTCATTGTAACTCCTACCTTTTCTAAATACTTTTTCATCAATCATTCTCTACAGTTTCTTAAGAACAACCATACTATATATTTTCATAACAACTGACGTAAATGTTATGCCTCTTTAATTATAGCAATTAGTCAGGTCTCCCTTTTTAGCTAATTTCATGAACACTCCTAAGTCCCATTCATCAGGTTTTTCCTTTTAATGCCACATTCTACTAAATAATCTTGAAGGCAGTCTGGGAGTCACTTCATTTTCGGCCAGTATCATCTCGGAAGTTATCCCGCCGTATCCAGGAGATTGCAATCTCTTTAGTTTTTTTAGGATAGCTTCGACTTCAAACACACTGAATTCATTCAGGGGCACCTCTAGGTCTTCATCAGCTTCAGGTATATCAATCAAATGATTCCCATTATATGTCCTATTCAAAACCTCACTAAAGTGTTCCATCCAACGTTGTCTTTCTTCATCTACTCTTGCTACAACAGAGCCATCTCTTTTTTTTGATGGGCATATGTCTCTCCTTCTTTGCCACAGTCGAGATTTCATTAATAATTCTATGAGCAATTCTCACACCATAGCCACTTACTGAATTCATAGCTTTGTTAGCCTCATCTGATTTACTGTCTAAATGCTCTCTCCAGTCATTCCTGTCTTTTCTTTTGGTCTTGCTGTCAATACTGCAGTACTTAGCATGTTCTACCTTGTAATTATCATTACTTCCTCGAAAACTTTTTACAATCAATTTCTGTTTTTGTCTCCTTTTTATAGTATCCCAAGTATTATTCGACATACATGGCTTCCTCCTTGTAACTGTTTGTCCCAAAGACTTCACTACTAACTGACTGATATATGTTCTTTTTATCACATCATTCTTCATTAATTGTCTGTTCTTCCCCTCTCAAGTCCCTAAAACTGCAAATCGATTCCTACATTTCATTGCAAATGTTTCTCTTTGCTCTTGCTCCAGAAGCTTAATTGTATCAAACCTAGTTATTCTATCTATCTTTCTGTTTGGTTCTTCCAGTTTTAATTTCAGTGTGGCAATGAGGAGCTGGTGATCACTACCAATATAAATATATATATATATATATATATATATATATATATATATATATATATATATATATATATATATATATATATATATATATATATATATATATATATATATGTATATATATATATGTATATATATATATATATATATATATATATATATATATATATATATATATTTATATATATATATATATATATATATATATATATATATATATATATATATATGTATATGTGTGTGTGTATGTATATATAATTGTTTCGCAGCCGACCAGGAAAGACCGGATTTATTTCCAAAAACCTGTGTCGTTTTGTCAATTACTGCGCTACGGAACTTTCTAGTATAAGACTTTACTAGTATGACAATGAAAACATTTTGTGTAAAAAGAATAAGTGTATCTCAAGGTAAGGCTAGATCCTGCACTATTCTCCCACTTGACTTCCAAACTCAGTTATCCCATCCCTTATACCCCTACCTGTAAAAACTTCGTGAACAAGAAGAAAAGCAGTTCCCCTTACACTATCGTGCCTCGGGAATTCCATAGTCTTCTCTCGACTAACAATACAGAAAAACACAAACTTAGGTTTGGTAAATAGCTCCAGTACTGCTTAGAACAACAAAGATAGAAGTGAAAGAAAAAAAATCCATCAAACAATAATGCACTTTTTATTGAAAAATAAAGCGATAAAATTTTCAAATAAAAATAATACAATGTAATACTCATAAAATTACAAACCTTGTTTTTGTGAAACTGACAATCTAATTGACAGGCAATCCTTTACGTAACCATCCTTGCCATTATCGCTTTTCCAGCAACCGTGTCTGTTCCAGCACCTATCAATAACTCCTGTATTAGCGGCTTTAGTGGAACTACCGGATTGTAAAGAATGTTAATCCCATTCAAATCAGGTGTGATTAGTAAGTCTCCTAATCATTGACTCCATAGTAGTAGTTTAAATCAAAGGCTTGGTTTTTACCTAATGAAGCACACATACCTTTGCTTCTAAAAATAGGTCTAACAATATACAGGACGCTCATGAAATATAACATTACAAATTCTACGTATTTAAGAAACATTTTATAAGGGGAAGCTGATGTCTGACCTTTACTAATTAAAATCTCGTTGTCTGACCCATATTGATCCGTTTTACTCATTCTGATTTTGACAACCAAGTGATCGTCTTTCACTTGAAAGTCATTACACTTCGAGCACAGAGCTTGTTGAATCTCAAACAACCGCTGAAACTAAGTAGAATTATTAATAAGTCCCCTGTTATCAATAAATCAGTATATTCCCGATACAATTTACAATGTTTAATCAAAATATCTCTGCTTACTTAACCTTATCTGTTTTCAGGAGGCTTAGCAATCCTTTTGGACGTCTCTACCAAACTTTTTATGAATTTATTATCTTTAGGGTCAACGTGTCCATACAGCTCGTGAGCCAATTTAATACAATACATGCAACTAGAAATAGTACCATAAAATGCTCCTGAATCTAATAAAAAAGACAAATACAAAGCTACGTGAACGGGATTGGCAGGTAAGTACATCGAAGCATACGTCTTGGCGAAGGTTTCCCACTTGGAAATACCATAAAAATACTTTTTGACTCTGTCACCATTTCTTGATGCTAGCATGTGTTTCTTAAAGCTGGCCATCTGCTTGAATAACTCGTGTTTCTCGTCAATACCACTAGCTGCAAGTTCCTCTATCAAAATTTCCTCCTGGCTCATTCCTGTTCGAAAACAAAAAACAATGTTCAAAACTCAATTTTGAATGCAACTAAATAAAATTTAAGATTTACTTTACTGAATGCTCCATTATTTCTCCTACCAGAAACGATACGACATGCATCTGTCAAATATCTTTAACGTTTTACCTAAGGTTCCAATTCTGCATCTTTTTTCAGACAATAACACCCAAAAAGGTGCCAATACACACAAAGGAACGACTAAAGTGTCATCAGCACTCTCTGCAGATATTTTTCTTACAATCTTTGTAATGCAACTCGGCGCAAGTACTAACCAATTTATTTCCCTATACCAATTTTAAGCAAGAGCATCTATCGCTTAGGTTCAGGGATACCACGATTTGGAATTGAATATTTTACACTTAGTATTGTAATCTGTAGCGAGCCTATCTACTGTGTGCTCCCCCCATTCAATTAATACCCCAGTCGTCCCAATTGCTGTAACGACTCAAACTGCCTGCTATCTTGTTGCAATTCGTGGATATCCATTGCATTAACATAATGATATTCTTTTTTAAACAAACATCATACATCTCTGAAGCCTTTTCCTGCGAATCAACTATAGTATTTGACTATACTACGTTTTTATTACCTGTCTTCATCGTAACTGTGCTCTTCTTTATCGCATTAAATCCTAACTTATTTATTTTTTTTTTTATTTCTGGAATTTTTTGCAAAATAATATGTATTTAAGGGTCAAGAATACATATTAAGTATAAAGAAAAAATCTATTTCTAAATGAGCGGTCCTCATATGAGGATGCAGGGACAATGGGGTATAAAATCAAGTTTTCAAGCCGTCCTCAAATGAGGACACTATAACCATAGGTTTTATGTTTATATTTGCAAAATAAAGTATTATCTTTTCATATAAAGATAAACAGTTACATATTATCAATCTTAAATCTTATGAATTTTCTTTTACGTTCTACCTGAAAAAGATAAAACAAATGTACTTTTTTTATTATTGTACCTGAGAAAATTTTTTTTATTTTATGATTGGAGTTGAAACATTCGATACAAAGAGTTACATTGCATTTTGAACAAAAGGTTCTTGGTTTAGCAATACATGGTTTTTTCATACACCTCTGCTTATTGTTGCACTTTTCAACAAAATGGTCCTTACCAACATAACGAACATCAACAAAATTTGTGTGTGATTGTAAGGCACCACAGGTTCTTCCTACTGACCCTTCCATACAAGCCAATTTCATAATAAGCTACAGAAATTGCCCTTTTGAAATCTAATAGGCTCAGCTGTGTGATACCATGTTCTTGGTGCAGTAATTTATAAATGATCCATGAGTTCAAAACTGCCATATATAACATTCTAATGAATAAAGGCCAATACCATTTCTTCCCTCGAATAGAAACAGATATTTCCTTACTAACCAATCATGGTGATCTACATCCCCCATGCATTTATTTTAGTTGAAAATTGCATTTGGTTGAGGAACACTTCCTTTCGACTTTGATGTTTTAATCCAATGCTGGACCTTTGCAAGGGGTTCTACATTATTGTAATTAGTTCCAACATAACACATTTGTTATCTAGCCAATTTACCATCAGTACTTCTTCATTAGTGTCAATCCTGTAGTCATATGAGCCTCTTGTTTCTTTTTCATATCATTTGTTGATTTCAATATAAATTTTTTCAAATGATTTTCTCTAATAATTCACATCCAGTAAAATAATTATAGAAAAAGACAGTATGAGATTTTGGATCTGCTACAGCTTTAAGCATTTTCAAGACAGCTTTTGAACCCAATGCAATTTCATCATTCTTATCGAGTTGAGGATTCTTACCACAGTAAAGATCGAAATAATAACACTACTCTGAGGTCCCGCAAAGCGCCCAAAGTTTATATCCATACCTTACAGGTTTCACCTGGATAAGCTGCTTCAGTGAGTTATGCCCATAATATTCTACCATCATTTCGTCAACACTAATGCATTCCTCAATTACTCCATATTGAATAAATGATTTCTGAAGCTTCAAAATCAAGTCTTCATCTTTTAACCAATAATGCCTCTCCGATGGTAATTTGTGGAAATTTGACAAAAGAAGAATTCCTATGAGAGATTTCAATTCATCTACACTGAACACAAAATCAAGTTTTTTGCTGCTGGCTGTGGCGTAACGAACAGTTTCCTTCACATTGTGATCATAAATATCTGGGAACATTATTATTTCAAATAACTCCAGAGGTATTAGGTGATCTAAGTCTTCTTTCATTTTCTTCAAATTGTCTTGGAAAGTTTTTCGTTTTTGTTTCACTTTTGTGTATTTTGGTTGTTTGTGTCTCCAACTTGGTTTTGATTCACAGAGTTTCTTTTTCTTGGTGGCGGGTGAAATTTTTGCCCTTTTTTCTTTCCATTTTCTGAGGTACAATTTGATGATGTGGCTTTGCTTTTTCCCGATTTTTTCCTATATTCAGTATGGAGCTCAAGACTTCCGGGAACATCTTGCACTGTTGCTTCTCCGTTCAAATCATCAGGTGTCTCATCCTCATCCGTCAAAGGTCAACATCAGGGGGAATGATAATTGTATCAGCTCTTTCAGTAATTTTATCACTTTCATCACCTTCATTGAATAACTCCTCTAGGATTTCATCCATAGCAAGGCCAGCGTCAGTCAATCTTTCCAGCTGAAGGGTAATCAATGGACAGATAATGCATATAGACGCCTATGTGCAAATGTTTTCATGTATGCATGTATACATGCACATGCATAATAAAACACAGACAAACACACTCACACACATATGCACAAATACACACACACACACACACACACACACGCATATATATATATATATATATATATATATATATATATATATATATATATATATATATATATATTATACATACATATATATATATATATATATATATATATATATATATATATATATATATATATATATATCATTATTATTACTTGCTAAGCCACAACCCTAGTTGGAAAAGAAAGGTGCTATAAGCCCAGGGGCTCCAACAGGGAAAGTAGCTCAGTGAGAAAAGGAAACAAGGAAAAATAAAATATTTTAAGAAGAGCAACAATATTGATATAAATATCACTTTATAAACTATAAAAAAACTTTAACAAAACAAGAGGAAGAGAAATAAGATATAAGATAAAACAGTGTGCCTGAGTGTACCCTCAAGCTAGAGAACTTTAACCCAAGACGGTGGAAGACCATGATACAGAGGCTATGGCACTACCCAAGATTAGAGAACAATGGTTTGATTTTGGAGTGTCCTTCTCCAAAAAGAGCTGCTTTTCATAGGTAAAGAGTCTCTTCTACCCTAACAAAGAGGAAAGAGGCCACTGAACAATTACAGTGCAGTAAGAAGAATTGCTTGGTAATCTCAGTGTTGTCAGGTTTATGAGAGAGGAGAATATGTAAAGAATAGACCACACTATTCGGTGTGTGAGTGTGTAGGCAAAGGGAAAATGAACTGTAACCAGAGAGAAGGATCCAATGTAGTACTGTCTTGCCCGTCAAAAGACCCCATAACACTCTAGTGGTAGTATCTCAACGGGTGGCTGGTGCCCTGGCCAACTTACTACCTTAATGTGTGTATATATATACATATACATATATATATATATATATATATATATATATATATATATATATATATATATATATATATATATATATATATATATATATATTTACATTGAGAAACCAATTACAAAATATTTAGAATGTAACTTCACTGAAAATAATAAAAATAAACAAGTTCTTTACAACTTTTTAGCAATATTATTTTTTTAAAGAAATATTTGGAATAATCATAAAATAATGCTTACCATGAATGGGTATTTTCTAATTGCTTGTGATCCCAGCAGAGATTCCAGAGAAACTGAGACAAAAAACGAGGCAAGCCGGTAAGTCCACGTCCCGCATACTTTGATAGGTTTGAACACGATTTATGATACTTCATCCTACCGTTCTCATTTGAGGACACAATTTTAAAAGTCAATTATGCACAGCTTTATTTGCTTTATAATTCACATTTTTTACTTAAAATAATGGGGTAATATATAAATTTGCTATACTTTGGGAAAATCCTTTTAAATTCGTTATAATAACTTGAAAAAAGAAAAGAAACTTGATAATATGATAGGATGAGAGCACAATTTTGTAAAACTTTGGTGGTTCATAAAAGTCCAATTAAAGTTCTTGATGGTAATAAGGAAAATGTCATGGGATGTAACATAATATAATTAACCCATACATATAATCAAATATTATGATTTGATATGAGAAAAGGAGAAAAAAAATCTTGAAATGTCTGTCCTCAATTGAGTACGCTGGGATATAATGGGTTAAAACGCTTGCTGAAGTTTTAAACATTCTTCATACTCCTTCAAGTTTCCTCCATGTTTAGCTTTTGACCTTCTTGGTGTCAGATCAACTACTGGTAGCCGTGACCAAACTATCACTAGGAACCTTTAGACTACAGTCAATCCATTCAACCTCATAACCCATGTCACAGGGAGACTCGGTTGCAGCAGGGACGAAATATCCACTTGCCGCTAACTCCGAATCCTTAAGAAATTAAATGTATTTACAAGACACATATTCTTGTAGATTTGCTCCTTTGTTATTCAATTATTCAACACTGGATAGGCAAAAATTCGGCTAATTTACAGCATTTACATTTAAAAACACTAGAGCGTTCCAACTCGCCCTTAATAAAATACAGTTATACTGCTCTCTGGTTTTCAGCCGACACAACCAGCATCATCGCTATTATTTGACTCACTGTAACTGCTATAGATCTGCAGTTATACAAAAACTTACCCCTCTTTATGATTCTAAAAGTTTTGCCTATTGTCTGTAACAACCTAGTTTCTCTGTCCTCTGCTATTCACAGCACACCAATTCTCATGTCCCAGTCTAAACCTATCTAAACTAAGTTCTGAGCTGGTGACCATAAGCATTTCTTCTCTGCTATCAAAAGCCCAAAATCTAGTAAACTCTGCCTTGCATAAAAACTTGCCTCGGAACCTGAAACGAAATCTCTATTCCCCCCTAATCCGTAATCTAGGTGCATGATTATTTTGAAACCTTGTGACATTCAATACTTCACCACTTCTCTAGTCAACTTAGTAAAAATATGACCAGCGCTAGATATACCAGAAAGCAAGACATAATCCATGAAGAACCTTTCTTCCCCCCTCTCAAACCAGCTATAACATAAGTATTGCCTGTGCTCTGGAAAAAAAATGTCAACATGAAGATAGGCATACTTTAAATTGAATCTAAATAAGTAATCCCACATTCTGAACAAGTGTCTTGCCACTGATCCGTCCTCGAAATTAAATTTGAACTGGTGTATATTTTCATTGATATATCTGCATTCCAACGCTAACCTAGGCTTACCTAACCTGTTACATGCTACAGTTAGTGGATTATTGAGATCTCTGCTACACATCCTTTCTCCAATATTTTATTCGTTTCCATATTTAATGTTCTCTAAACAACCAGATACAGGAAGAACATTAAATGGTGTGTTGTCCCCTTCCTTTGTTACCCTTGAAATGTAGTCATTAGAAAATGCTTCTTTCCGTTTGTGTAGAGAAGTCTTTAATCACCCCACAGACGTTTTACTCACCTGTTTGTTTAAAATTACCTCGTTACCATAATGCTTAACAGTACTGCATAAACTTTTTTTTTTTAAAGTTTTTTAAAGCCTGATACTGACTATAACAGTTAGACCTAATTATATCATTATTACTGTTACCAACTGAATCAGTTCCTATATTAGGTGCTATATCTCTGGGCTTCCATTTTGCTAATGACCAGGTTTAAAACAATTAAAGAAAATTCCTGTCTTCTTCCGCTTCTGCTTGTCGTAGTTTTCTGCGGGGATTTACTGTATGGGTTAAGCTTGGTGCTCCATTATGCTCTGTCTGCTTTTATTATCCTTCCAGTGCGTCTGGGCACGGAAAATATTCCTATCGCCGTCTGAATCATCTTCCAAGGGATTGTCAGTCTATTCCAAAGAATATGCCATTTTTACCAAGTCTTATTTATAGTGTATTACACCAATACCTTCTGCAATCTTCTCTCTAGCTTCCATCGAGGATTCATCTTGTGGAACAATCCAAGCATCGGCTTCCTTTAAAGTGTTATATATTACGTTGAATGTATTTATATTGTATTACAAAACTTGTGAAAAGTGATTGTTTTATGTATGTATATGTAAAAATATAACAATTCCTCTTATTGCATACATATTAATGTAAAAATAAAACAAGTCTTTTTCTATATATTTTAATGTATTTGTGAATGAAAGTATCACTGTGTTTAACTTTTGTAAGAGTTCTCGATTCTACTTTGGTGCAAGTTATCTGACGGCGAGAGCTTTACGGTGCAAGATGATTCAGAATGGAATGGTCGCGTGGCGTCATGCTGCATATTCTTATCCCGGGCGCTTCTAGTGCATCGCGAATATTCGCGAGTATTGGTTCCACGTATATATAGGACAGATGACGAACGTGGCAAGGCAGAGAGACGAGAGAGACGTGACTGAACACTGCTCTGGTTTGGAGACATTCTTCAGCTATAACCTCTGTGTCTCTGGAAATTAGTAACTACACTCAGCGGCAATGTAATCTGAAGAAGAAAAAGAAGATTGAAACAACATTCATCATCAGATAGAAGCAGTGATTCTACGAGTCAACAATTTATATCTGAAACTACTCAATTCCATCTGTCTCCCACTGTATAGAAGTTTGGAAAGTCAACTTGTGCTACTTCTAACAACTTATTATATTTACCCATTAGTTTTCGTGTGCTGTGAATATTCGGTTAATCTTGTGTAATGCTGTATATATTTATGGTAAAATTTATATATAGCTTTATTTTCTGTTTACTGGCTATTACTTTCATATAGCTGTTAAGGTTTTGCTATTGTTTCATCAACTTTTTGAGTAGATTTTGCAAAGTCTACGTCATATGAAATAGTTGAACATAACGGAATTGGTAGCCTATATCAAGGATCAGAATTGTTTTTCTGTTTGTAATTCAAACATTGTTCGTGAAGTAAACCTTCATGAATTGTATAAAAAAGCCAGCAAACATGTCAGAGTTTAATGCATCTGAGTTTTTTGACGATTTTTGTAACGATCTGCAAATTGAAAAGTTGAGTAATCTTAAGAAATCTAGATTAGAGAGTTTAGGCAAACATCATGAGCTTATTGTTCAAAATTCAATGAAGGGGATATCAAACTTGTCTTACTTTAACATATGGTTGAAGACAATATGTAACCTCAGGATGTGTTAGATATGTTGGATAGGGAAGCAATGTGTTCTGATTGATTTGCTGTGGAACTTACAAGGTTTAGAAAAAAGTTAGAAGTTCAGGCTGAGCGGGAGAAATTAAAATTAGAAGCAGAGTTAAAACATGAGTAGTTAAGAGGCTGAGCATGAGAGAAGAGAAGCAGAGCTAAAACTTGAGCGATTTGAAGGAGAATTAAAATGTGAACAATTACAAGCCGATACAAAGCTTCATGAAATAAATGTTGAGAAAGAGTTAGAACTTGAAAAAAATAAACAGGCTAGTTCTAATGATACAGATAAAACAAGATTTCATACTTGTAACGATGATAGAGTTGTGCCTTCTTTTAATGAAAAGGATTTAAATGAATATTTCGTCTGTTTTGAAAGAAAAGCTAAATGTAAGTAGCCAGCAGAAAATTGGGCTTATATGTTATCAGGAGTTTTTGTGTGATGTAATAAATTCTTGAAAAATTTTATTTTACAATCCTATGAAATAACTCCTAAAGCTTGTAGGAAGAAGTTTAGCAGTTGGTCAAAACAAGATAAGCGGATATTTGTAGAATTTTGTAAAAAACAAACAGATTGCTTTAATAAACTGTGAAAAGAAGCAGAGTGTAGTGATAATTTTGATAGATTAAGAGAACTTATTCTAATTGTACAATTTAAGAATCATGTTAGTGAGAACATTAAGATTTACTTAATAAAAGAAAGTTTCCTACCCTCCGTGAACAGCGTTATGTGCTGATGATTATGCACTGGCTCGGGAGGAATCTACGTCTAATGATAAAAGGTTTTATAGGGCAAAAGACTCCAGGGATACAGATAAGCATTCTAGTACTAATGATGTAGATCAAGGTCTAATTTTGATTCGCATGTCAAGTCTCAAAGCAGAAGTTTTAATACCAAATCTATTACTACCAGTCGTGTAGTATGTAATTACTGTATGAAACCATGTCACATGGTGTCTGAGTGCTTTAAGTTTTAAAGGAGGGGTTGATTGATTAATTGATTTAAGATTTTCTGGCAAACTGACATCTAAGGTCATTGACGCCGATGAAAAGGAAACAAGAAGCTGAAACTGTTGCTCTTGTATCTCTACCAAATTCTCGTTATAGTGTGCTACCAGTAGAGATTAACACTATAGATTACCACGTCTTTGATATGATGCCTGTTAATTCCAGACCAGTTTTAGGCCTGTCAATAAGGTTTTCAAGCCATATACTGTTAAGGGGTTTTTTGCTGCTGATGGAGGCTCAATACATCCTGTTTTTATCATGAGTGATACTGGTTGTGCCCCGTCACTTGTTTTGAAGGAAGTTGTCCCTGTGACTAAGCATTCGTTTATTGGGAAATATGCTTCCGTCCATGTGGTTGGTGCCCATCTTGGCATTCCCTTGCATTGTATGGATCTTCATTGTGACTGGTTATCAGGGCCTGTTATTGTTGGTGTGGTTGCCGAGTTGCCTATTAATAACGTTCAATTTTTGCTTGGTAATGCATTGATAGATGCGAATGTTGATGTCCGACCAGATATGGTCAACGAGCCAGTTCTTGATCAGGTGCATGAGGTTCTCAGTACTGATCCGTCTACTCTGTTTTTCTTCGAGTGCTGAGACACATGAGAAGGCTCTGGGTTCTCCCTGCACGTCTGTAAATGAAGTTTCGGTTCGTGATGTCTCTGCTGTTGTTTCTTCTACCGACTTGCCTTGTGATGACACGTTGATTTGTATTGCTGCTTCCATAAGTGTTCTACTGACTTATCTCGTGAAGATACGTTACTTCGTGATACTTGTTCAACTGTTGACGATTCTACTAACATGTCTAGTAATGATGTGTTAGTTCCAGATAACGTTTCTGCTGTCAACTATTCAACCAACCTGTCTCGAGAAGATATTTTGGTTCATAATGACATGTCTTTTGTCTGTTCTACTAATTTGTCTCGTGAGGTCATGTTAGTTTGTGTTGATTCTCTTTTTGAAAATTCTAATGACTCGTCTTTTGAAGGTACTTATGTTTGTGATAATATCTTCTCCAATGATGATGATAACTTGTTTGAGACATTGTTGTTTGATCAGTTTAATAATAATTTGTCTTATTCCAGAAATGTGTCAGAAACAACTGATATTTTGTTATTCAATAAATATTGTAATTCTAAGACTGATTCGAAGTTGATTGCAGCTGAGAAATTTGATAATGTTGTTGTTCAGATTATCAACAATATAAATCGAAATGTGAATGTTCACAGTCTCACTCCTGATCAAACTATGACTGCTCATTGTATAATGAGTACGATTCTGAATTATGATACAATTAATTTTTATTTGTATGATATTTGGCAGGATACGAATCAGTCTTATTATGCTTGCGCTACGTGTCAAGCTATTGTGAAATCCCATCAGTATAATCTGAAATGCTCTCTAATGTACTATACATTCCTGTATTTGATGTATTATTTAACTCTAAATGATGTTAAACCAAAGCCAAAATGAAGCCTAGGTTAAATATTGCTTGTAAATTTGTTATCAGATAAGAAGAAACTCATCAGTTTTCTTTGTAATGCTTTTATTGATATTTTG
>NC_090737.1:77903348-77923348 GCF_036898095.1 Palaemon carinicauda
AATTTATATGAAATCTCAAGCAAACTGGAATGGAATTTTGCATGATCTTATGTGCTTGAATAGGTCACAGTTATATAGTAGTGTTGATCCTGTTGTCCTTTTCAATGAGAATCTAGTCAACATAATTGATAGGCGTATTTCTTCTCGTGAGCTAAGGTACTGAGTGCAAGACAAACCGTGGTTCAATGATGATTGCAGACGTGCTTGGTTTGGAGAAGCAGAGGCCTATCATCTTTGGAAGGGTAACCGATCAGATTTGACTTGGAATAACTATACTCAGCTTAGAGCTTTTGCTCAGAGATTTTATGCTTCAACTGAAAAGGAATACAATTCAACCATAAAAGAAACCCTTTCTGGCACAACTCGGGAACATAAATGGTGGTTTTCCCTTAAACCTGCAACAGTTCCTCCTTTACTTAAACCAAATTGTTCAGTCACTCACTGACCAAAGAAAAAGGCAACAATTTTGGCTGATGTTTTTTACAGTAACAGAGTAATAAAATAAACTTGAACTTCTTCATTCCTGTTTTCCTGAGGCTATAGTAACTAGTTTAGCTCTTCGATGTCCAGAAATTAACGCTCTATTGATGGATTATGATGCTTATTTACGTGTAGACCCAAATTGTATTTTTCCTTTGTTTTTTATAATGACTAGAGATTTCTTGGCTTCAAAGTTATCTGTTATTTTGCCCAAGTTAGCAAGGAGAGGAGCTTTTAGCACTTGTTGGAGAATCGGTAATGTTACTTCTCTATGTAGAGGTGTTTGTGGTAGCTCAAATCCAACTGATTATTGGCTGATATTCATAACTCCCATATTATCTTTAGTTTTTTAACGTCTTCTGGCAAAATATCTAATATGTTTGCTGAAAGTAATCATATATTCCCTAGTTTGCAATTTGGTTTTCGTGAAGGCCTTGGAGCATGCGATGCCCTTCTTACAATATCCAATTCTGTACAGAAATCCCTTGACTGTGGTCAGGAAGTTCGTATGATTGGCCTTGATTTTAGTGCTGCCTTTGACCGTGTTAATTGTGAGTCCCTTGTTTTCAAAGTCAAATAGTTGGGAGTGGGTGGGCGGTTTCTTAGCATTATTATGGTTTTTTTTTAAGTAATAGATTTCCAAGAGTTATTGTTGATGGGCACCATAGTGAGTATTGGAATATGATATATGGTATTCCACAGGGTAGTGTTCTTGGCCCATTAATATTCATACTATATACACATGACATATGGTTTGGCCTAGAAACAAGCTTGTTGCATATGCAGATGATGCTACTCGCTTTGCATCAATACCATCCCCTGAATATAGATCTGTGGTCGCGGAATCCCTTATTAGAGATCTAGCTGATATTAGTGCATGGTGCAAATTATGGATATGAAGTTGAAACCTAACAAAACTCAAAGTATGATTGTAAGTAAGTCAAAGACAGCAGGTCCTCAAAATCCAGATCTCAGTATTGATAATGTTTCTTCAACATTGTATGTCTCTTTTAAAATTTTACGTGTGACTCTCTACAGCAAATTTACTTTTGAAAAACACATTAGGTCTGTGTCTTCTTCAATTTCACAAAAAAATTGGCCTATTGAGAAAGTTTTACAAGATGTTCGGTTATCAATCTATTCTGAAGAAGTGTTTTAATTCTTTCATTCTACTTTGTTTTGAGTGTTGTTCTCCTATCTGGTCTTCAGCTGCTGACTCTCATCTTAATTTGTTGGACAGAAACTTAAGGTCTATTAAATTTCTTATTTCTGATCTAGATATTAATCTTTGGCACCGCTGTTCAATTAGTTCATTATGCATGCTGCATATGATTTTTCATAATTTTGACCATCCTTTACATTCAAATCTTTGTGCACAGTTCAATCCTGTTCGCAATACTAGGCAGGCAGTTAATTCCAATACCCAGGCCTTCTCCATCATAAAGCTCTATACTACAGAGTATTCTAGAAGTTTCATTCCAGCTGTGACCAAGTTGTGGAATGATCTTCCTAATCAGTTAATTGAATCAGTAAAACTTTAAAAGTTCAAAGTAGCAGCAAAAGTTTACTATATTGAACATGCTGTCTTAAGTCTTTTTATAGTTTATATATGACATATCTGTATTGACGTTATTACTGTTTGTAAAATGATTTATTGTTAATTTGTACTCATCTTTTATTTATTTCCTTATTTCCTTTCCTCACTGGACTCTTTATCCCTGTTGGAGCCTTTGGGCTTATAACAACTTGCTTTTTCAACTAGGATTGTATATTGGTTAATAATAATAATAATAATAATAATAATAATAATAATAAAAAATAATAATAATAATAATAAATAATAAATATATATATATATATATATATATATGTTTATATACACACACACACACACACACATATATATATATATATATATACATATATATATTTATATATATATATATATATATTGTATATATTTATATATATATATATATATATAAATATATATATATATATATATGTCTAATATATATATATATATATATATAGTCTATGTATGTATATATATATATGTATACATATATATATATATATATATATATACATATATATATATATACATATTAAATTTATATATACATATAAACATATATATATATATATATACATATTAAATTTATATATACATATAAACATATATATATATATATATATATATTTATTTATATTTATATATACCCATATATATATATATATATATAAATAGATAGATAGATAGATAGGTAGATTGATAAATATATATATATAATATATATATATACATATATATATATATATATATATGTATATATTCATTTATTTATATATATATATATATATATATGGATAAATATCTACACAACATCGTGTTCAAATAGAAATAAATTTCTACCTCATACTTGGGATCGAACGCTACCCCCTTCTAATGAAAGGCCAGGTCTCGTGGCATGGTTGGTTTCAACCTGGCCTTTCATTAGAAGGGGCTAGCGTTCGATCCCAAGTATGAGGTAGAAATTTATTCATTTATATATATATATATATATATATATATATATAATAATTTACGATTAATGGCCTGTGGACCGGATACTAATAATATATTAGACTATGGCTCGAGACTGGGAACGAAACATATGTTATATGTATTACAACTGTGAAGTTAATCAACCTCTCGAATTCCAGACTCCCTTGCTTGCTTTTACATTAAAACTGTTACACTTTAGAACATTAAGACATGAATTCTGAGAAAGATAAACCGCTCTCAGACATCAATATATAAAGCACTGAATATCCAAAGGTCTCTTAAACACAATCAGAGCTAAACTGGGTAATTACTCTTAAGAATTAATCAAAATATACCGTGCTTCTCAACAGGATACCTGCGGAATTTGATTCTGAATAATGATGATTGGTATAATACACTCTTTACAAAAAAAAATATATTCCATATAAATTACAACACTTGAGAGAATTTACATAGTAATAAAATAAGTAACTCAAAAAAATTAGGACTGAACAAAACATGGATTAAGACAGAAAAGATAAGATCTGAAAATTATACATTAACTTGACTTTAACTATTATATCTGAATAAACCCTAAAATAAGAAAAGAAATAATGCTATGTAAATTATGCAAAATCTTGTAATTAAATCTGAATAACACAATTTTCAATCTTGACCCCTAATGAAACTTAGATATCCAGATCATAACACAAATCTTCATTCTTCCAACCAGCTGATCACAAAAAAAACTTTATACAATGCCAACACTAACCCTAATACAATAAATTTAAAATCACCGTTTCGACTTACGTATCTTTTAGACTCACGATTTGCTTTGGGACACAGAGTCACTAAGGAGGGGACACACTAAAACGTATTGAACACTTTCAACAACAATACACTGTGTTGCATGCGAGAGGGAGAGTGGTGAGGAGGTGTCAATCTTAGGCCTGGTATTATTTATCTATCTTTATATGTAACCTTATTATCCCTTTCTCATATGAAAGCTAATTGCTACTTCCAGAAGATTCCAGGTTTGAGGTCTGAAAGCGTGGTTGCCAACCATAGCGGCAAGAGTTGCCAAGTATATTTATCCTGAACGCTGTACTCCCCCCATTCCAGACGGCTCTCTCAGGCAGTTAGCTTTGCCCACCCTTTGTCCCTGAAATAAAAAAAAAAGATAACAATCTATAACCAGGCCTTCATGACGTTTCTAAAGCACGGGGTAGAAAATTTTACAAGGAACATGTTACACAATACCTCATGAAATATAAAAGAACATTACCTAAACCCTTGTTCATATCTCCCACAAATCCCACAACACTCTCAAACAGCTTATGTAAGACTTTGTAACAACAAATCATGAAATAAAAAGTTGATTCCTGAAAAATAACGTAAATTTACATACACTAAGTTGAATAATGAATGCAATGAAATGAACAACGAAGGTCCTCATAATTTACACATGAATCTTAAATTTACACAACAGGATCTCATTTTACGGACTGGGTAGTATCTCCTCAATACACAAATCAGATCTAAATAAAGTTATAGATAAACTATTGTGTTTACTCTCCACTAAACAAGTTCCGTATGATAGCTCCCCCCCAAAAAAAATATATATTTCAGCCTGAATCTATTGATTCAGACCGAGATAAAAAATCTGCAACCACGTTATCTTTACGTGATATATTCTTTACATTAACACAATACGGTTGTAAACATAATGACCTCCTAGTTAACCTTTGTTTAATTTGGTTTTCTCTTTTTCACAGAAGTTAAAGGATTAAAATCTGAGCACAATGTAATCTCATTCTGGCGTTGATTTACACAAATTAGATAAGAATTCCCTGATGAAATCCGGTGCTCGAGTTATCGGTTTCGAAGTTGATATGGCCTTCCTCAGAATTTTCTTTTTTCCTAATATCTCGACACTGAATTCCTCCTAAATCCAGAATGGTTCTGGGAACTCATTGGTGAGAGGAAATGCTCTTTCCAATGCGTAAACCAACACCTGCCGTCCTACCGCAACCTGTCTGTTCATACTTCTCATGCCAAACCTTTTCTTCGCTCGTATTTGCCTCGTTTTCACATCTTCTACGGAAAATTTCCTTAACTCACCGATTCCTTTTCCTTAAAACCTAGACATTTCCTTCGTCTAGTTCCTCTCGATCCTTCCCTTTTCCTGCCAACATTTTCTTCGGTCCTTTGCTGAAGGTCCTGCAACCTGTCTGTTCGTACTCTCCCTACCAAACCTTTTCTTCCTTTGTCCTTGACTCGTCGTCTCCATTCCTTCTAGGGAAAATTTCCTTATCTTCCTGATCCTTTTCTGCAACTTTTTTACATATTCTTCTTCCGTTTCCTCTTGTTCCTTCCATTTTTCTGCTAACCTTTTAGTCGGTTATTTTCTGAAGGGTTCTCCTTGTACTTCCTTCAGGTGTAAGGGAGCTTCCTTGATGCACTCGTTGGGCTTATCAGCAGTTTGACATACGTAACATGCACAATAAAACTGGATCACGTCCTTGTGCATGCCAGGCCAAAAAAGTGTTTCATTATCTGCTCCCTCTGCTTCTTTAACCTCATGTGTCCCATCTCGTGCTTGTCAGTGATCTGCTGATATATCCCCCATTCAGCATTTCCAGGGATATTGGCGGGTCTATGCTTTTTCATAAGCAACCCAACCTTAAGATAATAACAGGTCGCAGACTAATGCGCCTCCATCTCGTCGACCACATGGTACAATTACTCTATTAATGGAATCCTTCCGTTGCAGTCCTATCATCCTTTTCCTATTCACTTGTCTTACTTCTAACATTGAATTTTCTATTTCTTCTAAATCCATATCTTCTTTGTCCATTTGTCTGCTTGTCTGTTATTCCTTTTTCCTAAAGCTACCTCTTTAGCTCTCTTGCTGATCATCAGTGGAATCCTCTTCTTCGGAAAGAAAATCCTGCAAGTTCATTTCTACCGGTTAATTTTTTCTTTGTCCTTTTCTCCACTCATCTGTCGCTCCTCATCGCGCGGGCTTACTTGGGAATTCTCCTCTTGCGTACTATCAGGGGAATCCTCTTCTTCGGAAAACAAATCCTTCAAATACATCACTCCTTCGATTTTTTTTTCTCTTGTCCACTCGTCTGTCGTTCTTCTTCGCTCAGGCTTACTCGGGAACTCTCCTCTTGCGTACCATCAAGGGAATCCTCTTCTTTGGAAAACAAATTTTCTAAGCTCATTGCTCCTTCAATTTCTTTCTCTTATTTGTCCTCTTGTTGGTAAGTATTTCGTTCCTTTTCGCTTGAGTCTATTTGGGAGTACTCTTCTTGCGTACTATCAAGAGAATTTTCTTCTTCAGAAAACCAATCATCCAAATTCATCGCTCCTTTGATTTATTTTTCTTCTTCAGCGGCCACTTTCCTCTTCATACTCCGTCTTCACACAACTAGGAAACAGAGACGGGGTAGTCCTCAAGTTCAGTCATAGGACTATATTTTAAAGGTTTCTCTGCTACAATGGGCCCAGGAACGAACGGCGCTCCACCATCCTCATTACCAAGTAGGACGTCTACTCCTGCGACAGCCAATGCATCCTTTACCGCAAAGTCAAAATTTCCTGTCACCAATTAGCATAACAGTTTTAAATGGCAATTAGGGGTGACCTCCTCCCCTCCTATACACTTCAAAATAGCTTAGTCCCCTGTGAGAGAATGTTCCACCAACCGGAGTACTCATCATACCACCACACTATGGTTACAACCTATGCCACGCTATATCCTGACCGGGATTTGCTCTCTCCTGTCTATTGCTGCTGACATACCTTCATACACATTTGGTTTAAAAGCATGCACGCTCTTTGGGTTCTTTCTGTTTGTCGTGTAAACAGTGGTTGGTTCATTTTCGTCTCAGTCCTTTCCTGATTTCCTCTTCGTCTTCGTATTCTGTGAAGTCGAAATATCCTTAATCCCTTGGGTGACTGCTTTTGGTTAATTTGACCAACATTCTTTACTGATATGGTCTCTCTTGCCACACTTAAAACTGATATCAACCTTCTGCACGTCTTTCACGATACTTGAACGAGGACGATTCGATGCTTGGGGCTTAGGGATAGTACTAGTGCTTCTTCCGTTGTAACTTAGGGATTGTACTAGTGCTTCTTTCATTGTAACTGTTGAACTTGTTTCTGTAGTTATTACTGAACTGGTTTCCATGGTTTGGTGAATACTTGACACATGGTCGGAACGACGGTTGAAACTTCTCTCCCGAGGAGGGTTTACATCTGGTAATATTATAATCTTCACTCAGCAAAGTGGCTTTGTCAATTTCCTTCACCTCTCTCTCTCTCTCTCTCAAGTACGTTCAAATGTGTTCAGGAATTTCCTCATAGATACTGCTCGAGTATTATCAATCCTTCTACATCAGGCTTCTCCTTTACGTTATCAGCCTCTGTCCATCTCTTAAAACATTGTTGGACCTTATAAGCCTAATCCAGGAATGTAATTTCCTCAAGCTTCGGAACCTTTCATTATGATATTCAGGGGGTCACCTGATACACTTGCAGCATGCTCCTCTTCACTTCTTGATATTTCATCATCTGGTCCTGAGATAAGGATAAGTAAGCCCTGCGGCCCTTCCCGAAGAGCACACTCTGCAATAATAGACCATTTATCTTCTGGCCATTTCATCGTCGTTGCTACCGTTTCAAAATGATCGAAGAACTCATCTGGAGACTCTTCTGTGAAACTTTGAATTAACCTCTTGGCGTCCGACACATTATACATTCAACACTGGATCGTGCTTAGCAGGGGTCGTCCCTTCATTACTCTCAGTCAGGCACAGGCATTCATCAGTTCCAACTCCCACGCATACTTCGCTTCTTCTATTACTTTTTCTTCTCACCTTGCATCCATTAACCTTGCATGTCCTGCGACCTCTCTCTCTCTTCTTCATGTCGCTTTGCTTCCATTTCCTTCGCACGTCGTCTTTCTTCTCTCACATCTTCTCTTCTTGCTTCCATTTCCCTCTTTCTTTATTCCCGTCTTGCTTCCATTTCCCTTGCACGTCATGCATCTTCTTTATCTTCCACTATCATGTTTAACTTGATCAAATTCTCCTCTGCTGCAATTCGTTGAATCTCAGCCTCAACATCCGTATCTACTTTCATGCCTTCAGTTTAAGGGTCAACCGGTCTTTGTTACACTGAAAATTTCTCCCCAGCATCCTTCAACAGTTCATGAGCTGCCACAATATTGTCTTCCGACAACTTTCCTGAATTTATCAACGCTTCTAAGACTAGATACTTGATTTTGGGCCTTAATCATCCTACTCGTTGCATGGCCGCCACATGCCATTTAGATTGAGAGTCACTGAGCTTTAGTTACATTAGCTTCTGACAATTCTTTAACACTTGGGTTATTCAAAAACTATTGGATATTAAACTCTGCCATCTTGTAATTTTACAATAATCAATCCTTCTCCGTTCAAAAGATAATATACTAACAATACTCAGAAATCCAATCAACACTGTACTATTCAAAAACCTTTAATCAAAACACAACCCTGTTATCACCAATATTTGAAACAAACCCACTTGATCCCAGGTCTAGGCACCAAAAATATATTATACGATTATGGCTCCCTTGTCTGTGCACTATACATATATCATACCAAGGCTCGAGAATGGGAACCAAACATATAATATTATATATATTACGACTGGTAAGTTAATCAACCTCTCAAATTCCATACTCCCTTGTTTGTTTTTACGTTAAAACTGCTAAACTTTAAAACATTAATACACAAATTCTCAAATAGAAAAAAAAAATACCATAAAGCAATATATAAAGCACTGAATATCCAAAAGTCTCTTACACACACTCAAAACTAAACTGGGTAATTACTCAAAATTATTAATCAAAATTTACCTTGGTTTTTAACAGGGAACACGCATAATCGGATTTTAAATAATGATGATTGGAATAATGGACTCTTCACAAAAATAAATATATTCCATATAAATTACAACACTTTGAAATAATTCATATAATAACAAAATAAGTCACTAAAAAAAGAATAAGACTGAAGAAAACTTAGATTGAGAGAAAAATGTTCCGGTCTGAAAATTATATACTAACTGGATTTGACCTATTATATCTGAATAAAACTTACACTAAGAAAAAAAAATAAGGCAATGTATATTATACAAAAGCTCGATATTAAATCTTAAAATATATTATTCAAGTTAGACACTTAATGAAACATAGATAACCAGATCGCAATACAAATCTTTAATCTTCCTACAGGGCGGATTACAAAAAACTTTATACAATGCCAACCCTCACCCTCATACGATTAATTCAAAATAATCGTTTCGTCTTAGATATCTTTTCAACACACAATTTGCTTTGGGGCAGAAAATCACGTAAGAGAGGACACGCTTAAACGTACTGAACACTTTCAACACCAATAAACTGGGCTAGTAATCGCTATCTATCTGAATTTGTAACTTTGGTGTCCCCTACTTCCAGAAGATTCCAGGACTGACGTCTGGAAGTTTGGGGCCCAAGCACTGCATCAAGAGTTGCCAAGTAAGGCTCACCTGAATGCTGTACTCAGGCCACGCCAGACGGTTCTCTTAGGCCGCTAGATCCACCAACCCTTAGGCTCTAAAATAAAAAAAAAAGAAAGATAACATCCTATCACCAGGCCTTCACGACCTTTCTAAAGCACGTGGTAGAGAGTTTTCCAAGGCATAATTTACTGAGCATTCTCTCTCAAATGACAAAATATCTCATAAAATATAAAATAATGTTACCTAAGCCCTTGTCCATATCTTGCACGAATCCCAAAACACTCTCAAATAGATTACTTAGGATTTCTAAACAATCATACCTGAAATGAAAAGTTAATTTTTGAAAATAAGGTAAATTTACATTTACTGATTTGGATAAGGAATAGAATAAAACTAACGCTGAAGGTCTTATATAATTTACATATAAATCTCAAATCTAAACAAGAGGAGCTCATTTTACTGGCTGGGTATCATCTCTGTAATGCACAAATGAAATTTAAATAAAATAATAAACTGTTGCATGTACTCTACACTAGACCAGCTTTGCAAGAATATATATATATATATATATATATATAAGTATATGTATATATATATATATATATATAGAACGTGTGTGTCCATTTTATGATGTTAGTGGATAGTTGAGACGTCATATGATACGGCATTATGATAAATGTCGACATGATTTATAACTGTTGTATTCCTTTTACGAGGTTGAAAAAGGCAACACCCTTTTCCTTGAAGTATCGAAGCACCTATTCTTTATCTGTTTTATCATGGTGACACTAGAGGGTTCTGATGATCGATTTGTCTCGAGTGTCGGCAATCTTTGGAATATAACTGTACATTAACATTAAAGAAAATAAAATAAGGTTCCCATTCTGATAAGAAACTAATGCTGATAATCCAAAATATAAAAGTATAAATTATCAATTTCATTACAACTGAAACTATGAGGCGGAGTTCTAGCTTCTCTTCCAAGCACCTTATGTGGATCTAATTCACGATGCTTTCCATCCAACTGACCCTGTGGATTCAGATAGTGGCTATGGTGTAAGAAATACTCATAGACTTAATGAAACCTCTACTGGGCCAAAATAGAAGAAGTATGTATCCATCAGGAAATGAGATGGATCTGTTATAACAACGTAAGATGAAGAGAGGCAACGTTAGATGGAACACTTTAGTGAGGTCTGAATAGGATATATGGTGGGAATAATTTACTTAATAAACTTGAAGCTGAGGAAGAGATTGATGTGCCCATGAATGAACTCAGCGTGTTTGAAGCCAAATCTATCCTTAAGAAACTATAGCGATTGAAACGCCCTGGATACGATGGAATAACTACTGAGGTGGTATAGGCCGAAACTGAAGTGACTCCCAGAATACTTACAAGATTATTTTGGAGAATGTGGCGTGAAGAAACAAAACCTGATGAATGGGAGTGTTAGTGAAAAGTACAAAAAAGATCTGACCAATTGCAATAATTACAGAGGCATCTCACTTTCATCAGTTTTCATAAATATTGAAAAAAGCTAATCAGACAATGGATGATTTAAGTAAAATTTGGAAACCAAATCACCTGGACTTACATATAAAAATCAGGCTTTATATCATTTAAATGAGATCGGTGTTACTATATAAAAATGTGTCGTAGAATGACAATGAATCATTATCCAACATATTTTAAAGATTTGAGAAAAAAAGGACCCCCCAAAAAAAAATGGGAATTAAATAGCAACACAGGATTAGAAAAGAAACTATAAGAGGGATTACCCGAGTGCCATATGTGCATGAGATCATGATGAGGGGTAGATGGAGATGGTTTGGGCATGCTCTTCTCACTCCCCTAGAGAGATTACCTCATCGAACGTTCAGCTCGGTTCCACAAGGCACTAGAGGAGTTAAAAGACCCAGGCCTACAGGCTGATGAGTATGAAGCATGAGAGAAGAGGTGATGAGTAGAGAAATATTGATTTAAAAGCTCAAAATAGAGACAACTGGTGAAATCTAACTGAGACCCATTGCATCAATAGTCGTAGAAGGAGATGATATATATATATATATATATATATACATATATATATATATATATATATATTACTTATCAGTCACAAAACTGCACGTGACATATATTAAAGGGTACAAAGTGAAATAGAAAATAAAATCATACAATAAAGAAACCTACCAAAACTGAAATAAAAGCCACAATTAAGAAAAGCATCATCAATATGCTAAAATAACTAACAGTCGTTAAAAATGAATAAACAATTGTAGTTTATAATAAAATATAACAATCGTTAAACTAAATGTTTACATTGTACTTCCTTACAATTTCATTAACAAGATGAGTGTCTAGTTTAAAAAGACCAGAACTGAGATTTAAAATTTGATTATTAAAATATTTAATAAAAGCAGATTCAAAAATATTCCTTTTAAAAAGATTTTTACAAAATAAAATCGCTGAGGAGTTTTCCAAGTCAATACAGTGGTTAAACTCGTTCATGTGGACAAACAAGGCACTAGACATTTGTCCTGTCCTAACTGCATATCGATGTTGTTTAATTCGGTTGTTAAGAAATTTTCCGGTTTGACCCACATATTTATTGTCACAACCAGTACATGGAATTATATAAATAGAGCCACTATTATAATTTGGAGAATTATTTATTAGGACATTCTTTACCGTTCCTGAACTTTTAAAAACTAAATTTACTTTGAATATTTTCAATATATATATATATATATATATGTATATATATACATACACACATATATATATATATATATATGTGTATATATATATATGTATATATATATATATATATATGAACATATATATATATATATATATAAACATATATATATATATATATATGTATATATACATATGTATATATATAAATATATATATATATATATATATGTATCTATATATATATATATATATACATATATATATGTATATATATATATATATATGTATATATATATATATATATATATGTATATATATATATATATATATGTATATATATATATATATATATACATACATATATATATATATATATATGGCAATACAGTTGCTATATATGTATATATATATATATATATATGGCAATACAGTTGCTCTTCATTATATAAGGAGATAGTTTACAAAGAAAAAAGGTGGGTGCTACAATAACCATAGGAATTCGATCTATGAAATTCCTAGGGATATTGATCCTGACCTATCACCTTTTACATTTTATATACTTCAAGGATATATGGGTTGTGTTGTAAAAAGTTCCTTTCTTATGAAAATAATGCTATTGTCTAGGCACCTATTTGATATGAATGCACACTGTTATCACCGAGTTATAAAGAATTATTCAGAATTTGTGTACCATGCAAATTAGTTGTTTGGATGCGCTACATAAACTTACCATTGTCGATATATTTAGGTGCCATTCTAAAAGGAAAAATATCCACTTTATCATTACTAAAATTATGCAGAAAATCAGTATATTGAGAAAGGATTTCAAGGTTTTGGAACTTTTACTTTGATTATTATTCTGAAATCTAGCATTCAGCCACCGACTATCTTCTTAATTTATTAGCAAAAAGTTATAAAATACATTAACCTTTGGCTCTATAATTAAATTGACTTATTTTGCATTTTATATATTAATTTGATAAAATCTACCATCGTATGCAATCATATATTATTAGACTGTTTTATCAACCATACAATAATATATATATATATATATATATATATATATATCACATATAATACCATGTATTATATTCCAAGTCTTGCCTTTTAAGTTTTGGACTCTTCGCAAGTATAATTATGATATGAACACAATTGTAGTATTTTTGCATTGAGTGACTTACAATCAGGAATCAGGACGCTCAATCCAAACAAGTTTTATATCAGACTAGACATGATTTGAGAAAAATCTTCCTAATCTTAGAGTTACCTTAAATAAACCTTATTTCTTAATATAAAGATTGATTATCTATGTTACTGGTTTAAATAAAAATGTCTTATTTTTCTTTCTTTCATGGATTCTTGCTTACTCCCTTGTTATCTCTTTCGTACTGTGCACATTTTTCTTTAAGAGCTTGGACATGAAACACTCAGTAGTTGTAATAATAATAATAATAATAATAATAATAATAATAATAATAATAATAATAATAATAATAATAATAATAATAATAATAATAATGATAATAATAATAATAATAATAATAATAAGAAAATAAATGCAGAAAATCAAAGCTATAATGAAGTAAAACTTTAATTCTGAAAATATGGTAAAGGGTGTACATAATTAGGTAGTGACAGTAACCAGCTACAGTGCTGGGATAGTGGAGTGGAAGAAGTCAGAGCTATGTAACATGAATAGAAAAACTAGAAAGATGAATAACTTATACTAAGCCGAGTGAATATTAATAGGCTTTATATACTACACAGAGAAGGAGAAAAAGGACTCTATAGTATAAAAGCCTGTCAAATACAGCACTGGCACTGTACATTAAGATCAGTAAAGGTGAATGAATAAAGAGTGCATGGAAAAAACTAGACATACGTAGATGAATACACAGAAGTGTATAAAAAAAAAGAGACTAGAATAATCGAAAAGACATCCCAATGCCTAGACAATTCCTAAAACAAACCGAAGAATTGGTCAGTAAATACAGAAAAGAGAACTTAAAAATGAATCTGTAGGGGTGATAATGGCGGCCCTTAAGAACAAAGTAGATCCAACAAGTAATGGATGGAACCAACATCTTATCAAAGTGCAATAAATGTATGGTGAAAGAATAAACCATCAACCACATTGCCAGAGAATGTTCAGCAGTTGCTCAAAATCAATAAAACAATGAGCCTCTGCAGAGAACATGAAATACTATGTAGGTACTGTAGAAACAAATGGTACAAACATCAACCTCGGTCTATGGTAGAAAATGATCAGGCTGAACTACTCTGGGACTACGGTATAAGGCACAGGGCGATACAAGCACATCGACCAGACGTCACTTCGGTCGACAAGATAACGTAGAAGGTATCACTTATGAATGTGGTAGGACCGTGGGACTCAAGAGTTGAATATAAGGGAAAAGATAAAAAAATGAAAAGTACGTAAACTTACGAACTGAATAGAGAAGGCTACGTATTATGCAAGTAGAAGTGATATCAAGAATCTTATGGACCTTACCTAAGTCGCTGAAAAAAGAATCTTGAGAAAGTAGGAGCCGATAAATCCTAATATCTTGTGAAGATCGTACTTCTTGAAACACTTCATGTATTGGGGAAAGTTATGGATTCCTAACAGAGCTTGATGTTACCCGGAACCCCACACTATAAACACCTGTAACCAGTCTCTTAAGACTTCGAATAATAATAATAATAATAATAATAATAATAATAATAATAATAATAATAATAATAATAATAATAATAATAATAATAATAATAATGATAATAACAACTCGCCGAACCCGTGTAAATTACACGAAATTATATTTTCAATACTAATTATTCATGTTTGAATAAAATGTGATATGGTTTGACTTGTATATTTATTTTAAAAAATGAGCGATACATGAAACAATTCACAAAACTTTTTTATATACAATATTTCTAGTGAAGGTAGCTCCTCTTCTCTGGCCATGAGTAGAATTATTCTGAGGACGAATTTTCACTCTTACGCTGTTCATAGACCTTGCTCTTGAGAAGGCTACATAAAGTTGTCCATGAGTAAAGCAAGGTTGTGGTAGGTAGATCCCAACCTTATCGAAAGTCTGTCCTTGAGCTTTATTAATGGTCATTGAACATGATAGGTGGACGGGAAAGTGAGTAATGTCTAAGAAGATTTGAAGCATAGGGTGATTAGAATTATGAGAAATCTTTTACAATAAGAACGGATTAGTTGTTAAACGGAAAGGCCCGAGATTAATTTTATAATCTCGGCTATGGAAATTGATAGAACTCGATTTTTTGTCTAATATTGGAAAAAAGTCATTTGGTAATACAAAAATAGGAAAACTATATAAGATGTGTTTTGGTTAAGTAATCAAAGTTTAATGTGAATTTGTAAGAGTATACCATGAAATTATTTCCATTTTCTTTAAAGCGTGACACACGAGTGTACCATGAAATTATTTCCGTTTTTTTAAAGCGTGATACAAAATAAATAACACACACGCTATCATATTGATATATAGATAATAATAATAATAATAATAATAATAATAATAATAATAATAATAATAATGTCTATAAATAGCGGAACCTATTTTTCTTTCTAGTGGGAATAAATTTTTTTCTTTTTATAAATTCCATAATTGAGTTATAAAGACATTGAAAAGTGATTAATTAACTGCAACATTATCGTGTCTAATTGTAACTGGCATTTTCTTGTGAATAGAGGTTTAATTTATATGCTAAAATAATGAGAAGCTTAGAGAGAGAGAGAGAGAGAGAGAGAGAGAGAGAGAGAGAGAGAGAGAGAGAATCCATTACAATTTGAAACTTAATTTCTTCGGTTTGTAGTATTTTTCATCATTTAGACATGAAGATCACATGAAAAAACCTAATTTTAATTATAAATTCTCCTTGAAAATATACTGTACTCAGCTATATTTCAGTAAAACACAAGCTACCGTCATTTCACCCTACTTTGTTATTATTTTTCACGGGTTGGTGACTGTAATATCCCTCCCTTCCGTCAATATATCGGTTTTTAAAACGGTGATTTCCTGAAAAGATTTACTTTAGGTTCTTTGATCGTTTTTACGGCATATTTCTAACAGTGAACAGTATAATTAACCAACAATGTATAAAAAAAAAAAAAATCCGTTAGTCCATTATGAAGTCCAAAGCTATAGAAATTAAATGATTTTGTCTTAAACATGGATATTTTATGTATCCTTCTATCCAGGTTAAAACCAATAACTACATTATATCATCATAATAAGAAAGATATATTCAAGAAGAAAAGCGAGATATACAAAAAAAGAAAGAAAATTTTTTTTAGTATATCCCTTGGCATGAAAACAATCCTATTGGTTCAAGTAGATGAATGGCTACATGTTTTTTTTTCCGTCAATACATGATAACGGCCACAAAATTTGCAGAATAATGTTGGAAAATGCATCGGGGTTTAACAAAATATCACTATTTCCTCATCTGGTTACCTGCTTTGACCTATCGTAAAAATATTACTTACAAAGGACTCGACTGAATATTCTTATTTGGTTTTCTCACTGTTCTCGAAATTTGTCAATGCCTTTGAATGCTTGAAGAGACAGGGTATACCTATGCAAGACTAACTTTTATATATTTGAGAGTAAACATTGTTCCTAAGTTTATTCTTTGTCGTTGAGGTACCATAACGTTTTTAATCTATTTTTTTAGTTATATCCCCCATTCATACAATTCTTGTATATCAATTAATACTGAAACACTGAATTTTTTTTTTATTTTAAAGGTATTCCTCCAATAATATTAAAATTTACTTATAATTTTCATATCTGGCACGTGAGGAGAAATTCCCCGAAGTCTATTAGAGTATCTTCTCGGATATCATCACACTGGGGAACACTTACTTGAAGAATCATCTCTTCTACCTTCCCTAATAATAGCTGCATTCAGCTAGGCTCAACATGATGCGTTTATATTTTGATTACATGCCTTTAATCATGTATTGAATATGTTTTTGAATTTAATGTCAGATTCTTTATTTTATAAATTGATTTATGAAAACCGAAATACTTTTTTCGTAGTTGTCGCTAGATAATTTCAGAGTTCATGTTCCTCCAAAACGAAATTTATCAAGATTTAAAAAAAGAAAACAAATATTCTTAAAAATGACAGAGATAACAACTTACTACCCTACACAATGTAAAGGGGTCTTAACCTTGTACAATATGTATGTTTGTGTCAATATGTATTTAATATATGCATATTCAAATAATGTTCGCTGCAATGGGTAATTTTACCCCCTACGATTTCAAACGACAACAGCTTTAACAATTGATCAGATATGTTCATTTGGATGAAATGAGGAGTGAAATCGATTACATTATTATCTATTCAGGTCTGACAATGCATATACTTGACTCAGTGGATTGAATCCAGGGAAATTTCAGTGTGTAATAACCATTTAATGAAAATTATTTTCGCAACTATTTGTTTACAAGCACATTTCAAAGATTAGTAGATCATAAATTATAATGCTTCAATCATTTAAACCCTTCGCCAGCTGCAGTGATCTGGAAAATCTGGAAGAAATATGATATTATTCATTGACATGCCTTTTGTGAGGTTTCCCTAAAATTGATACGCAAATGATCATCGGTCATAGTTTACGAGTCACATATAGGATTTGTATTAAGATAGTTCACGGATGAGAAAATGCAAAAATATAAGGTCCTTCGGGAGTAACAACTTCCGTAAGAGTACACCTTTTTAGAGGGATCTAAAAGACTAGAAAAGAAAAATAAACATACAATGAACAGAAAGATAATTCATTTTCATAAAATGCAAAATAGAACTAATCTCCTGATACATTGTTCAAACTTAAAACTTTAGCTTTCACAATACAATGATATCAATAAACATATTTAAGTAGTAGTAAGCTGATTGAAATAAAAGGTTTTGAGCCAGAATACTGTTTATTGATATATCCTCTTTAAAGTAGGAATAAGTTTATCATGATGAAATTGGAGGAAAAAGTTTAAAGGCGGTGTTATTTGAATATTGATCTTAAGAGTATTTTTTTTTTAATTCATTTAACGCTAGTTTTGTGACTCTAGCTTATATAGTTTTATAAAAATTCAATTATTTCATATTTCCTACTATTCTAAGATATATTTCCTCGATTCTTTTGGTTTTTCTTATTTGAAGACCAAAGAACGCACCATTATCAATATTTACCAAAACAACGTCTGGAAATTGTGAAAAATCTTGCGTGAAACAAACTGATTGTTCTTCATCTCAAAGATTATCTCTGCTCAAAAGAGCTGTCAGATATGGTTTGGAAAACTCAGTAATTATCGTTTATCGAAGGGATTGGATTGGAGTGAGCCATCTTTGCTTTTTAAAAGTGTCTGTCCATACAGAAAAAAAAAGATCTAGGATTAACCCTCACAAATCAAACATACAATATTTATTTATCCAACGATTAATGGGAAGCCGACATGGTGTACTATAGCTATACTAAATCGATTATGAAAAGGTTGATCCTCCGATATTGACCCCCACATACATTAGATAAATAGAAGAATATTATGTTAGAATACTCGAAGATATCTTATACACTTATCCAAAAACTACATAAAGTTAGTGCGAGAATCCCAATTGAGAAACGAGTTAAACAGGGAAACTCCATCTCCCCTAAATTATTCTTATCGTGCCTTGAAGTTTTTAGGAATTTCGAATGGGAAAATGTAGGAATTACCATTTATTGGGAATATCTTAATTACTTAAAATTTACAGATGGCAGTTCTGTTTAGTGCATCAAGGGAGTTATTGTGAAAGATGAAAGAAGATTTGAATAGAGAAAGCAGGACTGTAGGACTGAAAATTAATATGAGTAAAACTAAGACAACATTTAATGATAATCCAGAGAAACAAAAAATAATGAATACAGGTGAACCTCTAAGGATTGTTAATAAATATATGTTATTAGGGCGGAGAGTAAATTTTTCCCCAGAACATGAGTCTGATATTAAAAGAAGGATAACCATAGGATGGAAATCTTTTGATAAACAAAATGAGATTTTGAAACGTAAAATATAACTTCCTCTAAAATGAAAAGCATTTATTCAGAGGTTTCTACCTTTATTAACTTATACATATGAAACTCAGAACCTTATTAAAGCCTGAGAACATAACTTTGTGATAATTCAAAGAACTATGGAAAGAATAATGATGGGAATTGCACTAAGATAGAAAAAAGCATCATGGATACGAGAGTAAATTAAACTAAAGGATATTTTAGCAAATAAAAAAAGAAATGAACGTGGACAGGCCATATAAAGAAAATGACAGATATTAGAAGGACATTAGGTATCAGGTTGGCCAAGGCACCAGCCATCCGTTGAAATACAACCACTAAAGAGTTATTTGGATCCTTTGATTGGTTAGACAGTATTACATTGGATTCTTGTATTTACTTATGGCTCATTTTCCATTCACCTACACATACGCCAATTAGTCTAGCCTATTCTTTGCATATTTTCCTGTCCTCAAAAACCTTATTAACACTGAGAGTACACAAAAATTCTTCCCCCAAGGAAATACCTACTGTACTGTAATTGTTTAGTGGCTACTTTTCTATTTAGCTAATGAGATTCCAGAATCAAACCTTTGTTTTCTAGTTTTGGGTACTGCTATAGCTTCAGTACCATGGTCTTCCACTGTCTTGTG
>NC_090737.1:77928348-77930848 GCF_036898095.1 Palaemon carinicauda
ACAATAGTTTGACTGCTCAATATTCAGATGGCGTTGTAGGTATATCGCATGTCGTCTATTTGTTTATACTTATAATTTGACAGTTGACACAAACGAAATCATGGCGCCAACAGCGAATAAGTCAGACAATTGTCTTGTTTACAATAAACGAAAAGAAACCGATCCTCACTTGGTGTTTCACAGGTTCCCTTAGGATATAGAACGGTGAGTACTAGCGGTGTAATACATGAAACGTATGCCACTAATGAGTAAGCCCCAATGATACTGGATATAAGATTTAGGCAAGGCATCTGCAGTACATTTATTTATTTCATTTTTTTTTTTCTGGTCATAAAGCTGTTAAGATAATATATTTCTCAGGAGCTGAAATATTTAGCTTAGGAACATATGTTTAGTGGTATGCATTATATTCAAGTTTGATTTAACTTACAAGTGGATGAACATTTCAGCATGTTTGCAAACCTGAGTTGCATTACAGGAGTATGCTGTTTCAACGTGTTATTTTGTTAGAGTATTCATAGTCTTCTTATTTTTTTCTATTTCCTAAATAAAGATTGCCATTTTACAGTATGTGTAAACTGTATTTATTTGTATTTGTATTTTCATATACCCCTGGACAGGTATGATGGGTCGTACGCGACCCCTACAGCATGTTCAAAACCTGTTTTTTCCCCATAAATCATCAGCTGTCTCGAATATGGAAGTGATCGACCTGCAAGGGGTGACTAGTCTACATGCCATTGTCTGCTTTAGGACTGATTTTCGTCTAGCTTCCCTCCTTCCCCGTTTTTTTACCCCCCCCCCCCCCCCCAGGGGTCGACCTCGACCCTGAAATACCTAAATAGGGGTAAACCCTGAAATACCTAGATAGGGGTAAGTGATCAAACAGCAAAGTTATTACATAATTATAAATTGTCGAACAGTGTTGATACTTGTTTGGTTCTTTATAGTTGGAAAATGTGGGTGGATGGTTTGTCTACCACTTGCATGACATTGGTTTTGGCTTAGATGCCATATATTGCCATGAGGTCCATTTTCCCTCAAATGCTAATTTCTGATTTTTTTTTTTTTTTTTTTTTGCCAATTTCTGATTTTTTTCTATTTATTTTGAATTTATCTTCAATAATGGCCAGCAGGCAGTATTCCATCGGCATGGATATCATCAACACACTTCTAATGGAGTTAAAAAGAGATGTTGATGATAATATGGAGCTTGCAACCTCATGTGTTTGATATTTATTTCTCTGATAATTTCTCCTTCGTATTTGTAAATATTTTTCTTATGTGTATTAGGTACTTGAAATTGATTTATATAGTGTTTTATTATTATTATTATTATTATTATTATTATTATTATTATTATTATTATTATTATTATAGTTTATGTATATATAATAATTTGATATTATTTTACTTTTATTGGTCAGCAGTTTCTTATTTTGATTTCATTTTACTTTGATTGGCTACCGATTTGCTATTTGATATCCTTTTACTTTTATTAGTTACTAAGTCTATTTTCTCTTGCTGTAAGTATGGTATCAATTTTGTGTTGATCACATCAAGCTTCCTGAAAGGACTCACTGTCATAGCTGCCCACATAAGACTGACCACATGACAAACACCACTTGTTTGAGGAGTAGGAAGCCTGTTTGTCTATAGCTTCAAACTGTCTTGTATCTGAACTGTACCTGATAGTTATAGCTAGGTTTAAATCATGAAACTTTCTTTTTTTACTACTTGTTTGTATAAATACTGAAATTTTAATCTTTACAAAATAGATATCACCCATTTTTTATCTAAGATTTATTTCAAAGAACTTAAATCTTATATGATAAAAATAATTGTCAAACATCCAGAGAGCCATCATATCAGTTTTATTCTAATCCACTAATAATTAGATAAATAAATAACACCTTGAAATTTACATACCCATTCTCCATTTCAAGTGGTAGATTGGGCTGTAAGAGTTGTTGCGGTCTGCGGCCATTTTGTTGACATACCCGAAAGGTAAGTTGGCATATCTCTATATATTCTTGTTTTGTATAAAATTCGTGATATTTTGGTATATTCTAATGCATAAATACCATATTTTATAGGAGATAAAATGATTTTCATAAGAAATTTACATCGTGAAACTAGGCCGTCATAAAATTACCTTTAGATTTCACCCCTGATATAACAGTAAATTACATCTTAGTGCACATTTTATTATGTATTTCTGTTCTAGGATAATATGAGTTTATTCTATAAAGAAATTAGCCTCTTCCTATTTCATTTAGGTACCAGAAAAAAATAGTGAAACTTGGACTAGTTTTTTGGCCAAAAAAAATTACCTTTTTTTTCTCATTTCAGATCTTGACTTTTATGGGTCCAACTCATTTCCAGCAATTACACGCTGTTGCTTTGCCATTTAAGAAGTTGTCCCTGAAGGGATTTATGTGTATATGTATATTTCTATTTTTTGTGAATATTTATGTAAAGTCTTTTTTTTGTATACTTA
>NC_090737.1:77935848-77943348 GCF_036898095.1 Palaemon carinicauda
TCTCGGGGGAGGATAAGTTTCTTTCCCTGGGAGTAGCAACACCTTCCTTGCTTTGGTGCTCTGGGAGCTGGCATGTATTGCTGGCCTTCCCCCTTAGATCTCCCTTAGGCTAAGATAAGTTTCTTGGCTGCGGGTGATCTGTCACTAAAGCAAGGTTGGTAGGACCCTCTTGTCCCTTCCCCCTCTTTCTCCGTAATGGCCTAGCCATTACTGTACTGTACGTCGTTCTACATCTGGACCTAGTATAGGTTAGGATGTGGAATTGACTCAGCCCCTTGCCGGCCGGCAGCTCTGCCGGCTGGCAAGGGTCTTATATTTTTGAGTGCTGCCCGGACCTCTCTTGGTCCCTCATCCATGCCTGCCTGTAGAGCCAGACGGCATTGGTCAGGAAGCCTGAATTAGATTCTCCCCTTCCTTATAAGCACTCTTTCGGATTGCCGGGCTGGGAGGTTGTGTACACTCTTATCCCGGCATCCATTCTATTTTTCTTCTAGTTCTGTACCCGGCCCGGCTGCCGGCCTATGAGGCCGGCAGCCGGGCAGGTGTAGTCCTCTGGTTCTTTTGCTGCCGGCTGGCATCGGTCTTGTACCTTTGCCGGCCGGCTTATGTCAGCCCTTGTCTGCCGGTCACCAAGAGTGTGGCCGGCAGCTGGGTACTACCTTGTGTAGTTGCCGGCCGGCAGCCATTGCCGGCCGACATTGGCTGTTGCCGGCCGGCCGTTGCTGCCGGCCGGCACATGCATTTGAACCAGAGTGCTGCCACCTTATAGCTGTTAAGTAGTATACTTTAAAGCTAGTTATGGTGTATCCCCCTATACTGTACTAGTATTCTTCAGTATAACATATACAGCAAGAAGAAAACTATGGTAAGGGTTTTGGTACAGCACTGTGTGTTCTAACACTATTGTGTTTTCTTGCACATCCCTTTGCTGTTGCCCTACAGATAGGAAAGTGAGTTCTTTCTTGTCTATTATCCAGGATTTTAAAATCATTGCTTAGGTGTGAGCTCCACCTGTTTCCTCTGGAAACCTTGCATTGGTTACTCTAGAAGAGATTAACCATTTGATTTTATTATCTGGAAGGCTGCAACAATGGGTTGTGAGGGAAACACAAGTGTGTGTCTTTCCTTTATGAATTGTTATGCTATACTATGCATATCCAGTGATACATAGTTCACTTGATACTCATGGAAATTTCTTTTCTTTACAGGAGGACCCTCCGAAGTGCGGAAATGTTTTCTGCAACGCCCGCAGCAAGTACCTCTGCGGACATGAGTGTTGTAGGAGACACGCAGCATGCGCTGTCTCCAAGGATGATCTCCAGTATTGGGACCCTCAGGTATGTACTGTATGCACTAACCTAATTACTGAGGCTTTTGATTCCCCTAGGACGGCGGAATCAAGGGATATAGCAAGGGAGAAGCTTCGTACCTGGGTAAGGGGCTTCCAAAAGAACACCTCTGGCCCTTATCTTCCAAGTGAGAAGATGAGGGCGTATCTTTTTCCCAAGGCATCAGCTGATGCAGTGATTCCCCGGCCTCAAGAGGAGATCCCCCAAGATCAGGTCCAGGTGGACGTTGAAGTCGCGGTCGCTATGCAAGACATCCAGTTAGATGACAGGATGTCTGACGTGGACGAGCGTTTGGAACAAGACCTCCTGGCAGAAGGTCAGGATGAAGTTCAAACCCCGGACGTCATAGAGGATGAGGTCGACGAGGTGTCGGCTACTCCGGTTCAGATTCCGGAGCCTATTCCCTCAACATCGGCCGGTCTCCCAGTAGAACTGGGACAGGCCCTCTCTTCAATTGTTGGAATGATCCAACAAATGCAGAAGGAGAATCAGGAGAAGGCGGCTGCTATGGAACTGCGGATGCAGTCCCTGGCAGAATCACATGGGCCCCGGAAAAGGCTCAATGTGAGAGACCTTCCCTTATGCTCAGATGCTAACCCATGGAGGTATGCTGAGCACATGCCGATGACGACTGGAAAGATCGTCATCTCGGATAAGCTGGGTTCAGTTCCCCTAGAGGAGGTGGAATTCTGGCCCAGCAAGGCATCATATCCGGACTGCTATGTCCGGCTGAGAAAAGAACCAGCTTCAAGGGAGGAGACAGAGCCGAAGGAGGTCATAATTATGGACCACGCTAAGGCTCAAGCCCTACTTTCATCCTCGATGAAGGAGAGGGGCTTCTCTAACTCGAAGGTAGCTGCATTGAGCAAGAAGCTCCCTTCCTTTGTGTCCTCTCCTGCTAGAGCCTTCCCCTTTTTACAGAAAGGGTTTGCGGCTGTCCTAAAGGCAGTCGAGGCCGGCAAGCCTTGCCCCTCCCTGGAGGAGTGTAAACCCTTGTCGCTGGCCCTGCCTATGGACCACAAAGACTGGAAGGATGTCCATCTGATGTTCTCAGTGGGAAAGTTGGAGGCTGATATTGCCGGACGGCAATTCGGCGAGGACCTCCTCAAGCTGTCCGACTCTCTTTTACGAAGAGAGTTCGAGACAAAAGAAAGACTGGCTGCCTCAATGTCTCATCAGACTACTCTTGAGACGATGGCAAGTGACCCCAAGGTCCATGAAATGTTCATGGTGGTGGCTAAGTCTCACCTAGCCACAGTGACGAAGGACCTTTATAGCTTCGTCAAGGCAAGGAGAGCTTGTAGGGAGTTTGTGTTCACCGGGGCTACGGTGAGGCACGAGCCAAGGAAGTTAATCTCCTCCAACATTTGGGGAAAAGACCTTTTCCCTACCGATGTGGTCAAAGAAGTTGTTGATAAGGCCGCCGTGGAGAATAGAAACCTTCTCCAGAAGTGGGGCCTGGCTATCAAAAGAAAGTCTTCCCCGGATGAGGGTCCTCAACCAAAGAGGAAGAATATGAGGACTAGGCTACCGTCTCGGCCAGCCAAGCCTTTTAGACAGCAACAGCAACTGCAATTGCCATTGCCTCCAGTGCCCCAGATCGTGGCGCAAACCCCGACCACTTTTCAGTGGGTACCCCAGGCTGTGCCAGGTCAGTCCACGGCATTCACCCCAACGTTCGAAGGACAGTCTTCTTCCTTTCGAGCAAACCCTAGAGGAGCAGCCAGAGGCTCGTCTAGGCGCCCCTCAAGGGGAAGGGGATTCAGAGGTGGTCGTGGTCAGGGAGGCAAGACCTCAGGACGGCAGTCCAAGTGAAATGATACCGGTAGGAGGGAGACTGATGAAATTTTGGGATCGTTGGACCTTCGATCCCTGGGCCCAAAGCCTACTCAAGAATGGACTGGGCTGGAGTTGGTACAGCACTCCACCCCCGTGCCTTCGGTTTTTCCAACACTCCACCCCCGTTCTGGAGGAGTACGTTCAAGAACTGTTGGAGAAAAAGGTGATCCGAAAGGTGAAGTCCATCAAATTCCAAGGGAGGCTGTTTTGTGTTCCCAAGAAAGACTCGGAAAAGCTCAGAGTCATTCTGGACTTGTCGCCACTCAACAAGTTCATAGTGAATTGCAAATTCAAAATGCTAACACTGCAACACACAAGGACCTTACTGCCCAAGAGGGCATACTCAGTCTCTATAGACTTGTCAGACGCCTATTGGCACATCCCAATCAGCCGTCGACTCTCCCCCTACCTAGGGTTCAGGCTACAACGGAGACTATACGCCTTCAGAGCCATGCCATTCGGGCTAAACATAGCCCCAAGGATTTTCACGAAGCTTGCGAGCGCAGCTCTCAAACAATTACGCCTAAAGGGAATTCAGGTAGTAGCCTACCGGGACGACTGGCTGGTGTGAGCAGCATCCGAGACCGAATGCTTGCAAGCTTCCAGTCAGGTGATCCAGTTCCTAGAGTACCTAGGCTTCAAGATCAACAGAAAAAAGTCTCGACTTTCTCCATCCCAAAAGTTCCAGTGGCTGGGAATCCACTTCTAGATTCCGAAAGGATATCAAGACGCGAACAGGAGAGGGTACTAGGCTCTCTCCAGTTTGCTTCGGTGACAGACCCAGTGCTAAGAGCACAGCTAAAGGATGCAACCGGAGTTTGGAGAAGGTATGCATCAAACGCGCGAAGAGATCTGAGAAGACCAGTGCCGCCTCATCTACGTACTCTTCTCAGGCCTTGGTCCCAAGCCAAACATCTAAAGAAGTCTGTTCTTCTTCAGCCACCTCCCCCGTCGATGACGATTCATTCAGACGCCTCAAAGGAGGGATGGGGAGGTCACTCTCATCGGAAAAAAGTCCAGGGGACTTGGTCCAAGCTATTCAGGACCTTTCACATAAACTTTCTAGAAGCTATGGCAGTGCTCCTTACCTTAAAGAAAGTCTCCCCGCGTCAATCGATCCACATAAGATTGGTGATGGACAGCGAGGTGGTTGTGAGATTCTTGAATCGACAAGGGTCGAGGTCACCACCTCTCAACCAGGTGATGTTAGCCATTTTCCGATTGGCGGTAAAGAAGAAGTGGTACCTGTCGGCAGTTCACCTTCAAGGAGTCCGCAACGTGACAGCGGACGCTCTATCCAGGTTCACACCGATAGAGTCGGAATGGTCCTTAGACGCAGGATCATTCTCCTTCATTCTGAATCAAGTCCCAGAACTGTAGATAGACCTCTTTGCGACGAAAGACAACAAGAAGTTGCCCCTGTACGTGTCCCCGTACAAGGACCCCTTAGCGGAAGCAGTGGACGCGATGTCCCTCGACTGGAACAGATGGTCCAGGATTTATCTGTTCCCTCCTCACAACCTTCTGTTGAGGGTCCTCAACAAACTGAGATCCTTCAAGTGGGTAGCGGCAATAGTGGCCCACAAGTGGCCGAACAGCATGTGGTTCCCCTTGGCGTTGGAACTACAGCTGAAGTTTGTGCCGCTACCACATCCAGTTCTGACCCAGCGAGTCCAGAAGTCGACTGTCTGCGCTTCATTACAGAAAACCCGGACCCTGCAGCTCATGATTTTCTCGCCCTTGCGGTAAGAAAGCGTTTCGGGATTTCGAAAGCCAGCATAGACTTCCTAGAGGAATATAAGTGCAAATCGACTAGAAGGCAATATGAGTCATCTTAGAGAAAATGGGTGGCCTTTGTAAAGGCAAAGAATCCGCAGGAGATCTCAACAGACTTCTGCTCATCTTTCTTCATCCACCTCCATGGTCAAGGGTTGGCAGCTAACACGATTTCAGTGTGTAAATCTGCTTTGATGAGACCCATTTTATTTGCCTTCCAGATCGACCTAGGTAACGAGATCTTTAATAAAGTTCCGAAAGCCTGTGCTAGGCTCAGACCTTCAGCACCTCCAAAGCCCATCTCATGGTCTTTAGACAAAGTTCTTCATTTCGCCTCCCTGTTGAGCAATGAAGAATGTGCGTTAAAGGATTTGACACAGAAAGTTATTTTCCTATTTGCACTCGCGTCCGGGGCCAGGGTTAGTAAGATCGTAGCCCTCTCGAGAGAGGCAGGTCGTGTTCAGTTCCTGGAAGGGGGGGAACTGAACCTGTTTCCGGATCCTACGTTTCTCGCCAAGAATGAGTTACCCACCAACAGGTGGGGTCCCTGGAGAATCTGCCCTCTGAAAGAAGATGCATCTCTATGTCCAGTAGAATGCCTAAAGGTCTATCTTCGTAGAACTTCAGACTTCAAGGGTGGTCAACTATTCAGGGGAGAAACATCAGGCTCAAATTTATCTCTGAATCAACTCAGAGCGAAAATCACATATTTTATTCGCAGAGCGGATCCTGACAGTACACCCGCAGGTCACGATCCGAGGAAAGTTGCCTCATCCCTAAATTTCTTTAATTGTATGGATTTTGAACATCTCCATTCATACACGGGCTGGAAGTCTTCCAGAGTGTTCTTTCGCCACTATGCGAAGCTAGTAGAGGAACTAAAGAGATCTGTGGTAGCAGTGGGTCGCGTAGTTAACCCTACTGTTTAACTCTGCGAGGAACAGTGGTCTTAATTGGGACGATTAAGTCCAGGGTGAGTGTGTAGGTACATACTGTACTACAAACTAAATGAGGGCACCGAGTGCCCACATAGACTGTTCCTTTTCCAAAGGTGAACCTAGCATAAGTACAGACATGTGTGCCGAGCGTTTTTAACGCTAATGTGATTGATTTGTAATACAGACTTTTATGACTTGATACCTCGGTATCTTAAAAAAGTGGCATTTAATGTTTTTTCTTTCAGATAAACAAGTTCTGTTTACTATCATACTTATGCTTAAAGTTTTGGGTTATCCTCTTTTTATATATATATATATATATATATATATATATATATATATATATATATATATATATATATATATATATATATATATATATTGCTGTTAACCTGTCTATTTATTGTCTGTCAATAAACTTGTTCTTGAGAACCTTGCGTCTCTTTCACCTGTGTCAATTTATTGGTATAATTGAGCATTTATTCTATGTACCTTATCTGGGATAATTCTAATAGAATTGTTCTGTTATGCAACCTATGTTGCATTGGGTCATGTAGTCCCCTATTGGGAGGACTCCGTCCCATAAAGGGACGAGGGCGGTTTTATTAGTTTCTTCCTATGCGGATATAAACCTTTGTCCAATACAAGTATTGTGCGGATTACTGGTCAATATATATTGACGCAGTGGTTCTTTACAAACTATGCTTTACTTAATATAGGGCGAGACCACTATATTAGCTTGCCTGGTATTCATACATAGGTATATGTACTCTTCGAGACTTTTCCAGAGTCTAGTAGGACTCTTCCCTGAAGGGGGCAGGAAGCTCTAACATAGTTTATAGTTAGTTGAAAAGATGTATAACGGTAACATCTTAGGTCTCTAGGTCTAGTCGACCGGGGAAAAATTACCTCCGGGGAGTACGGCACGTTCTGAGAATCCACAGATACAGTAATGCTCTGGTACACTTCCATCAGGACGACATGGCTTGAGCCTAAAAAACGGATTTTGAGCGAAGCGAAAAATCTATTTTTGGGTGAGATGGCCATGTCGTCCTGATGGACCCTCCCTTGCCTTTCTAAGAAAGGGCTGTAGGACCCCTCCCTACATACAGTATCTGTAGCACCTCGTGTACGCTACAAGGAATACAGATGGCGCCAGGATTGGCGCCAGGCACGCATACGAATCGGAGGATAAGGAAGCCTTGGGAGCGGCTCCCCTTTTTCTTTCCCGAATTCGTTTCTTGCCAATCCCTCCTACGAGACGAAATCTCTGTCCAGGATGCAGATTGCCATGTGGCGTGTCAAGAATACGTTCTCTGATATGTCGCGATATCCCTTTCACGAGGGATACTCGCTCCAGGAGTTAGAATTCTGGTACCTTAAGGTAAATTCTCTGGGAATATCGCCGTAGTTATAATATACCCTAGGAAGCTACCCTATAGGAACTTCCATCAGGACGACATGGCCATCTCACCCAAAAATAGATTTTTCGCTTCGCTCAAAATCCGTTATATATATATATATATATATATATATATATATATATATATATATATATATATATATATATATATATATATATATATATATATATATAT
>NC_090737.1:77953348-77970848 GCF_036898095.1 Palaemon carinicauda
TAATAAATTATCGTAATATCAATTTACTTGTAATACACGTAAGTAAGCATTGTAAACATTTGGCCAAAAGTATATCATCATGAGGGAAATTGAACTGAAAAGATGGTTACTTCCATGATTTATATATCCATGATTTAATCTGAAGAATGGAACATGCAAACACTCGTCTTGAGATATGATTTTGTCTGAAAAAAAAAAAAAGTGCAAGTATGGGTTGATGAACGCGATAAACCTTTTGTACATTTGAAATGCTTACAAGGTACCAGTTGTATAAAATATTAGGTGATTACAGCAGATTTGGAAAAAAAAAAAAACGACGAACACCCATTGCCATGCAAACACTTAGGAGCATTTTTTTTTTCTTTTTTCAGTCATAATAAAGTTGGAAACGAAACGCCTTTTTCTAGGTCTCATGTGACGCTGCATCCCAGTAGAATCTGCCCTCTGAAGGAAGAAGCATCCCTCTGTCCAGTGGAATGCCTAAAGGTCTATCTTTGTAGAACTTCAGACTTTGGGGGAGGCCAGCTTTTTAGGGGAGAAACTTCGGGTTCAAAGTTATCCTTGAAACAGATAAGGGCAAAAATCACTTACTTTATTCGCAGAACGGATCCTGACAGTACACCCGCAGGTCATGATCCGAGGAAGGTTGCCTCGTCTCTTAACTTCTTTCAAACTATGTCACTTGATAACCTACGTGCTTATACTGGTTGGAAGTCTTCCAGAGTCTTTTTTAAGCACTCTGCGAAGCAATTGCAAGAAATCAAATTTCATGTGGTTGCTGCAGGCAGTGTAATAAAGCCTGTAGTTTGATTACTGCGAAGGACAGTGCACTAATTGGGACTGTTAGTGAAGGGTGTGCATGATAGACTTAAGTATATCATGTTGATTTTTAGTGTTGACATAAACATTATAAACTGTCTTCCATAGTTAAGTGAACTTAGAAGCATAATACTTTGACATGAGTGCCAGCATATTTATGCTTGATGTCTTTTAGTAATAACATATATTTTGAAATTTCCTAATTTCACGGAGTGGCATTGTTTTCTCTTTCAGATAAAGCTTTTTACCTTGTTATTACTGTTATGCTTGTTATGTCTATGTCTAGCATAAACATTTAGCTTAATCATAACTTCTGTGTTTCTTGTAAATAAACTATAGAAGGAATCTTTGCATCTCTCTCCCCTTAAGATTATACATTGTATTCAGAGTATTTTTTATCCTCTTATGGACTATGTGGGACAGAGTTTCCCTTACCATGCAATCAGGTAAGTTTGGTTGTGCTATGTTTGTCTACTGTTTTACGTTTCCTACGTGAACATAAACTCGTCTGTCTGATCCAGACCTGGGAGGTACTGTACTCTATTCAGAACTCTAGTACAAACTACGCTTTACATATATACGACACGATATACTTTCTGCTTGCTTGTTGTTCTTTGAACTCACAATCTCGGGTTTTTTCCTAGAGTCTATATAGACTCTTCCCTGTAGGGGACAGGAAGAGCTGGCATATGGTATGCTCAGTTAATTGATGTATTACGGTACCATCAAGTGTCTTTGGTCGTGGCGACCGGTTAGGAAATGGTCAATTTGAGATAACGGCAGTATTAAATCCACAGATACATTATTGCTCTGGTAAACATCCATCAGCCTAAGCCCAAAAAACGGATTTTGAGCAAAGCAAAAAATCTATTTTTGGGTGAAAGAGCCATGTCGTCCTGATGGACCCACCCTCCTTTAAAAGGATGTTAATCCCTCCATTTTTGGTACTGTATCTGTAAAACTTACAAAGCTACGGAGAATGGTTTGGTGGCGCCGTGGGGTGGCGGATGGCCGAACTATTGACAGTACATTAGGAGAGTCGAATGGTTTTACCTCTTGAACGACTCTCTTATTTTCTTGCCACTTTTCCTCTCGAAGTGAAAGGCTATTTGGGGTGTAAATAGCTATGAGATGTGTCAAGTTACGTCCTTACGCGATATCCCTTGGAGAAATTTAAGGGATACTCGCTCCAGGAGTTAGAATTCTGGATACCTTCGGTAAATTCTCTGGGATATATCACTGTAGTCACATATAACTTAGGAGGCTAATAATGAAGGAACTTCCATCAGGACGACATGGCTCTTTCACCCAAAAATAGATTTTTCGCTTCGCTCAAAATCCGTTATATATATATATATATATATATATATATATATATATATATATATATATATATATATATATATATATATGTATAAATGTATACACTTACATATTCATTTATATATATATGTATAAATATATATATATATATATATATATATATATATATATATATATATATATATATAAATATATATATATATATATATATATATATATATATATATATATATATATATATATATATATATATATATATGTATATATGTATACTGTATATATATGTATAAATGTATACACTTACATATTCATTGTATATATATGTATAAATATATATATATATTTATATATATATATATATATATATATATATATATATATATTATCATCTGCAAATCTAAAGTTGTTAAGGTATTCCCCATCAATATTAATTCCTAAATTTGCCAATATAAATTCTTGAAAAATTCTTGTAGGCATGCCGTGAAAAATATAGACGAGATTAGGTCTCCTTGTCCAACTCATTCCTCAATCGACACTTTCTCACTAGATTTATGTAATTTTAGGATTACTTTACTTCCTGTCAATATATATATATATATATATATATATATATATATATATATATATATATATATATATATATACACATATATATATACTTTATATATATATATATATATATATATATATATATATATATACACACATATATATATATATATATATATATATATATATATATATATATATATATATATATATATATATGTGTGTGTGTGTGTGTGTGTGTATGTGTAGAAATCGCGAAAGCTGACACGTGATGCATATATATATATATATATATATATATATATATATATATATATATATATATATATATATATATATATATATATATATATATATATATATAAATATATATATATATATATATATATATATATATATACGTATATATATATATATATATATATATATATATATATATATATCTATATATCTAACATAAGAGGCCTTGTTAAAATCAGAGCTTTCTAATAGTCTATAAAAGCCATATATACTGGTTTGGCATACTATGTTGATTTTTACATTAGTTGGCTGATTACATATATTTGATCAGTTGTTGGATAACCACTTCAAAACCCATGTGCACTCTTAGTTTAACAAGGTCTAGATGAATTTTGTTCGGCCTAATATGTTATATGTAAATATTCTGTACATTACGAAGAGTAAACTTATAAGGCGTCAATTTTTCAGATATTTTGTCTTCCATTTTTGTGAATTAATATAATGATAAGTTTTTCCAAGCTGTAAGTTTAGAGCATTCTTTAAGACATTTGGTGTAAAGTTCAGCCAGTTTCACTACTTTCAGATTTCCTCCATCGATTATCAAAATAATTGTTAGGCCATCTTCTGATTCTTTTCCTCTTTTCATGCCTTTTAGTGCTTTATTTAATTCTCTTATCGTTAATTTGGTACCAGCTGAGGTGTTTCATTGTTTCTAATGGTGAAGTTATTTCTTATATTACTATTCTATAATATCGTATAGAAATCTTCTCCCATTTTTATTACATCATATCTATTGTGGATATTTCTATTTTCCTTTGTTCCTTTCATTAGTGTTTACTAAACTTTGAGTTTCTGGCTTGTTCATTGTATTGGATAGATCCCTTAATTCTATTCTATCTATTGCATTTTACTTTATTTCAATGTCTTCCGTAGTAGATTTTTTTTTTTTTTTTTTTTTGGTGATAGGTTTCCTTGATCGTTTTTAGGAAATTTTTCACCTATGTCTTGTACTGATTCCCAAACATAATTTGTTAAATTACTGTTCAATTCCTCTTTACCTCTTTCCAATTCATCAGGCACGTGGGAGCACTTATTATGTATTTCTAAACTAAACTCATCATATTTTTTTCTTATTACATGAGTATATATTTATATATATATATATATATATATATATATATATATATATATATATATATATATATATATATATATATATATATATATATATTGTTTTTCAAAATTTATTTTTATCCCTTTTTCCTTGGATATAAAAAAAAATTTGCTTATCATCATTCTATGATCGGTTGACTTAAACTTCTTTGACACGCATATCTTTACCTGAATTGCCTTTTTTCGTTACAATAAAATCTGATTAATCTTTCGTTTCTCCATTTGGGCTTTCCCATGTCCATTATCTGCGTTTTTTTTTTCTTTTCTAAAAGAAATTGTTTTTGATGTTAAGAATGTTTCTTTCAGTAAATTCTACACGCATGTTGACTCTGTCATTCCTTGTGCTTACTCCAGATTTATCTACTGCTGATTCTCCTTTTTCTTTTACCGTATTTTAGCATTGCAATCATAATATATATATATATATATATATATATATATATATATATATATATATATATATATACATATATATATATATATATAAATATATATATATATATATATATATATATATATATATATATATATACATATATATATATATTTATCTATCTATCTATCTATCTTACTATATATATATATATATACATATATATATATATATGTATGTGTATATATATATATATATATATATATATATATATATATATATATATATATATATATATATATATATATTTCAAATAAGCCATATATATTAATACATTAAAGTCTGGATTCTCTTAACTTTAATGTATTAATATATATGGCTTATTTGAAATATGAAAGAAACACGTTTAAATGTGCAAAAAATTTATCATATATATATATATATATATATATATATATATATATATATATATATATATATATATATATATATATATATATATATGAAGAACAAGGTAAAATGAGAATACGGAGAAAATCATGAACAGTTTCATCTCCATAACATCATTCCTCGAGAACCAAGTAAAGATCCATTTCATATTTTCCTTTTTTTCGAGGTTTATCGTAACAGAGCATTACACAAACATATACAGAATATACATACATATATATATATATATATATATATATATATATATATATATATATATATATATATATATATATATATATATATATATAAATATATATATATGTGTGTGTGTGTGTGTGTGCGCGCATGAGCGCTCGCGTGCATGTATGTTGTGCATATGTGTGTGTGTGGATATTATGAGGCGTTATAGCTGGGAGTTTCACATAGCTGATTGCAGGTAATATCTTGTTCATGTTTAATAAGGAAAATAAAAACTTGAACGATTGATTGGACAGTGAGTGTTAGTAGAGAGGTATTCAGTGCACAGGGACTAAAGTCGGTTTAAGATGATGTTCCAAGATTTAATTCAGCTGAAAACTGGCAGCAACTTCTGCAGTGGGCAAAGTAAATGGGTAGCAGTAGGCAACCATCCCTTAAAGGCTTAAACGCGATCGTTTATATTTAAAAGTACTTTCACCCTACCGGCGATCCCCAATTACTATTGCAGAGTTGGCAATCAACTAAATACAATCGTAACATAAGTGGTCGTAGTGCTTTACTGCTGCTAGATATGCTGTAACATTTGCTTACTGTACAGTACTTACGGAAGAGTCATAGTACTGAATAAAATAGATATACATATATGTAGTAGTTAAGAACATTGGTGTTCGGAAAATATACATTGTTTTAAGCACACGTTTGTCCTCATTGCATTCTTTGTTACACTAAGCAGAATTGGCAAATGTGATTCTGAGGTATCTGTGTACATTTTCACCTCATCAGCAATGTATATATCAGGGAAAGTTTTTCTTTATACGAAAACTATATCCCTAAAATCAAGAAGTTCACCCCCTTTAGTGATATGCACTTTTAAGAGCTTAAACAGGAGCTATTCGTAGACGCCAATTTCTGAAACACGTTAATTAGCAAAATATCCTAATCATTAACAAAGAGCTTCCCCCACTTCTGAACGATCGGATCTCGTAAGATCTTTGACCATGCAAATAGAATATTTTGTATATCATTTGAATTGTAAAACATTTTGTAAAACTTAGATAGAAGTATAAATACAAATCATCTACTGGTTATTTCAAGAGGTTTGTCTTTATTATTATTATTTTTTCTTTTTTTTATTTAATGATTATATTCCCTGACGATAGTTTTGTGTTTCTTCTCAAGAATAAAGTATAATCGACTTTTGTTAAGTAGCTTAGCTAGACTAATATTAGTTTACGATCTGACATGGGAAAGTGCAATGGGTTTCTTAGTTTTTAGTTAATAATGTATATCATTTGCATTAGAACTGCTGGACATTTTAACTATATTTACCACACTTTTCCCCGATTCCTTGATTCAATATTTAATTTTGATCACAGTTTCCTGGTATTATATCCTTTGGCAGTCAGTCATGCTTTTAAAGTCCGTGATGGATTTCCCGGCAGCCAGATTACTCTAATCTTCCCTCGCCAATGGTGAACAGGCATATCCTTGTAAAAACCGATGTTTGAAGCTGCTCTTATATCATATTATTTAAATTTGGAAAGCTGTCATCCGGGTCTCGTCTAACATGAACAAAAACGGAATTATTCGATAGACGCCACGTTAACTTGACTTGATCTCTATTCTACTTTGTTCACTAACATACACCATTATTTATATATTAAAATTCAAAATCTATATACTCGATATAAACTCGGTGCGACTATATACAGAAGATTCGATATCAATTTACATATCTCTTGATATATATATATATATATATATATATATATATATATATATATATATATATATATATATATATATATATATATATATATATATAGTACATACACACATATGAATTCCATTCTTAGTACCATTCTGTACTAGTCTGAGACAACCATGAAAGGTTGATTTTGAGGTGGTGATTACTGACTTAATCCGAGCCATGAATTGATTTATCTGAGGCATTTGTCCTTTAGTGGACTAGAAACGAATGCATTTTTCCTGTTGCTATATATATATATATATATATATATATATATATATATATATATATATATATATATATATATATATATTTATATATATGTATATATATTTATTTATATGTATATTTTTTTTTTATAGTTATCAGTTTTTTTCTTGCTACCCACTATCGGTTTCTAACAATACCTTTTTTTTCAAGCAGATAAACATTCCGCTCATTTTAGTACTGGAAATAAAGATAAAAAAATAAATAAATTCAAAATAAAAAAATAAATAAAATGCTAACATTTTCCAGTATGTCCCAGTATGTTGGTAATTTCCTTAAGGGTAAGTTGTCACATGAATCTTTTTGATGAATTAGCAAGTAGTTGAAGTACAATGTTCCTACCCATGACAGGAAAAGAAGCATAATTTTAGATGGATCTGACCTCATCTCTTGTACTTGGCAGACATGTTTTCTGACCAGAATAACACCTCCGATTACATAATAAAGAGGCTGGCTCGGCCGTTCTTTTTAAGAAATTATTTTTTTAGTCGATCTTTGCATGCCCGATGTAATAAATCTGGCAACAGAGAAGACAGTGGAAATTTGTAACTTCCAATTAATATTGCAATAATTTTCTGAGAATAGAGGCTGCATGGCATTAAGATTTTAAAAAGCATGAAGATAATCTAAATGTATTTACATTATGCATAAAGTAAATTTAATTCCAAATTTAAATGAAAATTGCGTAATTATGTGTTTTCATTGATAAGTATGTGAAAGCCAGTACCATTCATTTACTTTGATAAAATGGGGCAAGGATAAATAAAAGAATACACATGTGAAATAATAATATTGAGAACAAATGGTCAATGTCCAAGATAAGTGAAACACTATGTACAATCCCAAGGTTAAAGAAGAGCATCTTCACCGAGCGAATTAACCCATTTTGCATATTTTAAATGAAAAAAAAGCCTTATATATAGTCCTTGCAAGTGTACGTGTGCCTAATAAGACGGTAAACTGAAAATATAATATACATTTCATGACAATTACTTTATGTTTTTGACAAAAGTAGTACTGTTTTCCCTATCAAATCTTTTCAATATATAAGGTAATAACAAAATAGCTTGGATTTTATTACCAACATAATAGTTATTGTATATCAATGTTTATATTGTTACTTTAACTAATTATAAAGGATCAATTTACGATCAAAGTTGAGAAATAATTTGCTATATTGACCAAGTAATCATTTACTTTTGCTTAAAGCTAAAATTAGATAATTTTTTCTTGCCTATTTTTCAAATCTAAAAAAAAAAAATGTTTCAATGTTGAAATATATTTAGTATTCATCCTAAAATTACTTCATAACATTAGTCTTATAACCGATATAATAACAAGACATATGACCAAATATGTGTAAAATGTATGCTTTTAGAGGCAATGTTCTATATTTTGGAATTTTTCAGTTTTTGCAGTAGGATTCATAATTAAATTCCACTTTTTATGGTTTTGGAGTTAAAAACGGTTCATCAGGCCTCTTGATTCATGATTTATAGGCTATAGGTCTTTCCAAATATTAGGGGTCTGGACACCTTACTTTATCTTTTGAATTAAAGTTAAAAAAAAGTTGAAAAAACTACAAATTTACTGGATCAATCAAAATATTATATAACAAGTGAGATTCTTATTTTCTTTAGATAAAGAAAAAATGCTAAACAATTACAAAGCTAGCACACTAAAAACTTTTATACCAAGTTAACTGTGTAACACAAAAGAAAATCCCATTTTCAATGGAAGGAAAAAAACTTATTTTTTAAACGTTAATGCCAAAAATATTATTGCCCAAAAGATAAAAAGCCCACTACTAAATTATGTTCATACCACTCATTTGAAAAGTGCGTAAAAGGAAATGATTAAACTGATATTAACTCAAAACGACCCTATCACTTTTGTTTTTGACAGCTATTAAAATGGAACAGACAACCTGACTGAAGCTTTTTATCTTTTTACCTATGATTTATTTTTCTTCTTTTTTAGTGTTCATAATGGAACGATATTTTACCCACTTCCTGGGAAAAGTTCACCAGTCTGAATTTCAGTATCAATTGATCTATGAACATTAGTTTTGAAATCAAGAATTGACGCTAAATCTTTGGTAGTGATGATATATGTTCTTCTGTAAAAATGGTGTTAACAATTGGATATTTTTGTAATTATCTAGCATCATAACACCAGTGGTCATTAGTGATAAATCGAAGGAAGACTGTGAAATAAACATATTTCAAGATTATACAAAGGGATGAGAAATAATTATTTATCTAAATGCTTTGCCGATTTTATTATGAATATTTTTTCCTTTAATGATCTCTCTCTCTCTCTCTCTCTCTCTCTCTCTCTCTCTCTCTCTCTCTCTCTCTCTCTCTCTCTCTCTCTCATATGCTTCAATTTATTATTCTTCTCACTTGATGACAAATTTAGGGCATCACAAGGATGTTATCTAAGCAAACAGCCGCAGTAATTGAATTTTGTTTAATCATTGGAGAATAATCACAACAAAGTTCCTTCAGTATATTTTGTAGTGTATATACACTTATTTGGTATATAGTGATCTTTTTACAAAAATAATAACCATCAATACGAAGCTAAAAACGTTATAAAAAGAGAATAAATCTTTTTGATAATAAAATAAAATTGTTAAAGCATTTAATGAAAGCAACGAGGGAAAATCTACAATTCTTCACTATTTGATAATTGACCATCATTTTTACTATATTCATCTAATTAATTTCTTCCAAAGCTTTACTCTTTTTTTTAGATTACAATTAAGGAGAAAAAAATATAAACATGAACAGCGATCTGAATGATACTTTAGATTTCGTTAAAAAGCCAAAATACGAAAGAAAAACAAGGCCAATCATATTAGACAAAATTATCATCTTTTTTGTCATTTAATTATACAAATTTATTCCATATGTAATCGCTGCTACACTCATACAGACTGAGACTAAAATTCAATTTCATTTGAAAGATCAGATATAATCGTCAATCTCTGCATTGATTATAGAGTATCAAATCATCCAATGATGATTTACATACAGATTACCTATTTTTTGCGGTTTAAATAACTCTTGAAGAAAACTCAAGTGACTATCGTGAATTGGGTCTCTCTCTCTCTCTCTCTCTCTCTCTCTCTCTCTCTCTCTCTCTCTCTCTCTCTCTCTCTCTCTCTCTCTCTCTCTCTCTCTCTATATATATATATATATATATATATATATATATATATATATATATATATATATATGTATATATATATAGATATATATATATATATATATATATGTATATATATATATATATATATATATATATATATATATATATATATATATATATATATATATATATATATATATATTCATATATATATATATATATATTTATATATATATATATATATATATATATATATATATATATATATATATATATATATATATATATTGACATATGAGCTCTGTCCAATATATCAATATGTCAATCAGAACCATATGTTTTATCAAACTAATCTACAAATGACACATACAGTAGACTCCAATAGATACAGAGGTATAGAGAGAAAATTATAATTCTGGTAACTGTTGACTCGAGCTCAAGGATATACCCTTTTGTTGACTTTAATAGGGAATGAATCTTTACGGCGCAATGCTATTGGTGCGATCTGTGAAAAAAGGAAAATGTAGTTTTATTCCCAAATATTGTAAGTTTTATTGAGGTGATTCGATACACACATATATAGAATAGTACGATATCGCCTAATTAATCCAGATACCCCATCATCGACTAATTAGAGAATCGCTATCCTTAAAATGACCCTTTTGATATTCGATTTAATCAAAATTTTCATTACAGCATTTGTTACTTGTCATGTCCTCGCTTCTTCCGTCAATTTCCAGAAGAAAATGATAAAAGATTCTTGAAACTCAGAATACAATTTCGGGTTTCTGAAAAATAATTTCAGATTACAGGTTTCAATTACTATGGGTGGCTGCGATCCTGGAGAAAATGAGGAGTTCATCCCTGATGTCATGAACAACCAAGGAATGATTTTTCTTACCTAACGAGAGTATCTCTTTTGTAATACATGGAAAGAATACGTACATAATTCCTAGAAAGCAACAAAGGAGGATAAATTTTTGAGGTTGCAGAAGGATCTGTAATCTAACGGAGATGATTACGCTTGCCAAGGGGAATGACCAAATAACGACTAAGATAAGGAATGAATGTGGATAAGTATGAAAGAAGGTAAAGAAATCAGCGATAAAATTGAATGCTATACATACCATGGATAAATTGAGCACAAAAACATCTCAAGCACCGACGCTAAATACGGTTATCTATAAATTTTCCACATTCATTCTGTTTTCTATATTGAATTTTTTTTATGTGATAATAACAGACATTAGGAAATTGAATATAAGTAAGTTATAAAATTCAGTATAACAGGAATTTATTCATGAATACCAAAAGAATATTTAAAATTTCATCATAATTTTGTGTACGATGAGAACGACTCGTATGTTCTAAAACTTTCATGTCCATAATAAATTCATACAGGTTAAAAGCACAGGAAACTAATTTGAATAATTAATTGATTACATGTCCTACATGCTGAGTGGCTGTTTAGATACAATGAAATCTTGTTAGGATATAGCACTGAGAGAGAGAGAGAGAGAGAGAGAGAGAGAGAGAGAGAGAGAGAGAGAGAGAGAGAGAGAGAAATTGCAGTACAAACATACAGTTTCCAAAAATCTAGAATGAATAACAAATTCGAAATAATTACAAACATGATTATTATGAAAAAGAAATTATTTGTGCTTATTTGCAGTGAATGGAATGACCTATTACATTTGATATTTCTAAACATTTTGCAAAAGCATATATTCAGAAATGGATTGCGACAATGTATTTACCCAACAAGAAAATATAACGTAGGAGGACTTAAATCTTGATAATATCACGGCATTTATACGTTTGCAATGATTTAACATAGAATAATAATTATACAAATAATATTTTAATATTTAGATTGAAAATATTAGTTTATTAATATCTCACTATAGCGCCAAATGTAACAATATCGATTCTATTTAGTTATATCCAACCTCTAAAGTTTGCTGAATATATATTACATGTATAGTTGGAGGGCAGGAAACCTAGCATTCAAGTTACTAGTCTTCATTAGCATATATTACCATATATCACCAGATTAACCCTATACTTCACGAATTGCAAATGTTATTCGGAGTCTTCATTATTCTAATAAAAAAAAAAAGAGTACCAAAAATAGATTTTTCGCTTCGCTCAAAATCCGTTTTTTGGGCTCAAGCCATGTCGTCCTGATGGAAGTGTACCAGAGCATTACTGTATCTGTGGATTTTCAGAACGTGCCGTACTCCCCGGAGGTAATTTTTTCCCGGTCGACTAGACCTAGAGACCTAAGATGTTACCGTTATACATCTTTTCAACTAACTATAAACTATGTTAGAGCTTCCTGCCCCCTACAGGGAAGAGTCCTACTAGACTCTGGAAAAGTCTCGAAGAGTACATATATCTATGTATGAATACCAGGCCAGCTAATATAGTGGTCTCGCCTTATATTAAGTAAAGCATAGTTTGTAAAGGACCACTGCGTCAATATGAAATATCGACCAGTTTTCCGCACAATACTTGTATTGGACAAAGGTTTTATATCTGCATAGGAGGAAAACCAATGCAACATAGCTTGCATAAAGGAACAATTCTATAAGAATTATCCCAGATAAGGTACATAGAATGAATGCTCAATTATACCAATAAATTGACACTGGTGAAGGAGACGCAAGGTTCTCAAGAACCAGATTATTGACAGGCAATAAATAGACAGGTTAACCACAACTATATATATATATATATATATAAGAAGAGGATAACCCAAAACTTTAAGCATAAGTATGATAGTAAACAGAGCTTGTTTGTCTGAAAGAAAAAACATTAGATGCCACTTTTAAGATACCGAGGTATCAAAGTCATAAAAGCCTGTATTACAAATCAATGACATTAGCGTTAGAAACGCTCGGCACACATGTCTGCACTTATTCTAGGTTCACCTTCGGAAATGGAACAGTCTGGATGGGCAACACAGTGCCCTCACTTAGTTTGTAGTACAGTATGTAACTACACACTCACCCTGGAATTAATCGTCCCAATTAAGACCACTGTTCCTCGCAGAGTTAAACAGTAGGGTTAACACCGCGACCCACTGCTACCACAGATCTCTTTTAGTTCCTCTACTTGCTTCGCATAGTGGCGAAAGAACACTCTGGAAGACTTCCAGCCAGTGTATGAACAGAGATGTTCAAAATCCATACAATTAAAGAAATTTAAGAATGAGGCAACTTTCCTCGGATCGTGACCTGCGGGTGTATTGTCAGGATCCGCTCTGCGAATAAAATATGTGATTTTCGCTCTGAGTTGATTCAGAGATAAATTTGAGCCTGATGTTTCTCCCCTGAATAGTTGACCACCCTTGAAGTCTGAAGTTCTATGAAGATAGACCTTTAGGCATTCTACTGGACATAGAGATGCATCTTCTTTCAGAGGGCAGATTCTCCAGGGACCCCACCTGTTGGTGGGTAACTCATTCTTGGCGAGAAACGTAGGATCCGGAAACAGGTTCAGTTCTTCCCCATCTAGGAACTGAACACGACCTGCCTCTCTCGAGAGGCTACAATCTCACTAACCCTGGCCCCGGACGCGAGTGTAAAATAGGAAAATAACTTTTTGTGTCAAATCCTTTAACGCACACTCTTCATTGCTCAACAGAGAAGCGAAATGAAGAACTTGTCTAAAGACCATGAAATGGGCTTTGGAGGTGCTGAAGGTCTGAGCCTAGCACAGGCTTTCGGGACTTTATTAAAGATCTCGTTACCTAGGTCGACCTGGAAGGCATATAGAATGGGTCTTGTCAAAGCAGACTTACACGCTGAAATCGTGTTCGCTGCCAACCCTTGACCATGGAGGTGGGGAAAAAAGATAAGCAGAAGTCTGTCAAGATCTCCTGCCGAATCTTCGCCTTGACAAAAGGCCACCCATTTTCTCCAAGATGACTCATATTGCCTTCTAGTAGATTTGCATTTATATTCCTCAAGGAAGTCTATACTGGCTTTCGAAATCCCGAAACGCTTTCTCACCGCTAGGGAGAGAAAATCATGAACTGCAGGGTCCGGGTTTTCTGTAATGAAGCGCAGACAGTTGACTTCTGGACTCGCTGGGTCAGAACTGGATCTGGTAGTGGTACAAACTTCAGCTACAGTTCCAATGCCAGGAGGAACCACACGCTGTTCGGCCACTTGTGGGCCACTATTGCCGCTACCCTTTGAAGGATCTCAGTTTGTTGAGGACCCTCAACAGAAGGTTGTGAGGAGGGAACAGATAAATCTTGGACCATCTGTTCCAGTCGAGGGACATCGCGTCCACTGCTTCCGCTAAGGGGTCCTCGTACGGGGCACGTACAGGGGCAACTTCTTGTTGTCTTTCGTCGCAAAGAGGTCTATCTGTAGTTCTGGGACTAATTCAGAATGAAGGAGAATGATCCTGCGTCTAAGGACCATTCCGACTCTATCGGTGTGAACCTGGATAGAGAGTCCGCCGTCACATTGCGGAATCCTTGAAGGTGAACTGCCGACAGGTACCACTTCTTCTTTTCCGCCAATCGGAAGACGGCCAACATCACCTGGTTGAGAGGTGGTGACCTCGATCCTTGTCGATTCAAGTATCTTACAACTACCTCGCTGTCTATTACCACTTTATGTGGAACGAATGACGCGGGGAGACTTTCTTTAAGGTAAGGAGCACTGCCATAGCTTCTAGAAAGTTTTATGAGAAAGGTCTTGAATAGCCTGGACCAAGTCCCCTGGACTTTTTTTCCGATGAGAGTGACCTCCCCCTCTCTCCTTTGAGGCGTCTGAGTGAATCGTCACCGACGGGGGAGGTGGCTGAAGAAGAACCTGACTTCTTTAGATGTCTGGCTTGGGACCAAGGCCTGAGAAGAGTACTTAGCCGAAGCGGCTGGTCTTCTCAGATCTCTTCACGCGTTTGATGCATAACTTCTCCAAACTCCAATTGCATCCTTTAGCTGTGCTCTTAGCACTGGGTCTGTCACCGAAGCAAACTGGAGAGAGCGCAGTACTCTCTCCTGCTCGTGTCTTGATATCCTTTCGGAATCTTGAAGTCTCTTGACAGAACCCGCTATCTCCTTCCTTTTCTTCGCCGGGGTGGAGAAACGGTGTGACAAAAGGTCCCAGTGGATCTTAGCCACTGGAACTTTTGAGATGGAGAAAGTCGAGACTTTTTCTGTTGATCTTGAAGCCTAGGTACTCTAGGAACTGGATCACTTGACTGGAAGCTTGCAAGCATTCTGTCTCGGATGCTGCCCACACCAACCAGTCGTCCAGGTAGGCTACTACCTGAATTCCCTTTAGGCGAAATTGTTTGAGAGCTACGCTCGCAAGCTTCGTAAAAATCCTTGGGGCTATGTTTAGCCCGAATGGCATGGCTCCGAAGGCGTATAGTCTTCGTTGTAGCCTGAACCCTAGGTTTGGGGAGAGTCGATGGCTAATTGGAATGTGCCAGTAGGCGTCTGACAAGTCTATAGAGACGGAATATGCCCTCTTGGGCAGTAAGGTCCTTATGTGTTGCAGTGTTAGCATTTTGAATTTGCAATTCACTATGAACTTGTTAAGTGGCGACAAGTCCAGAATGACTCTGAGCTTTTCCGAGTCTTTCTTGGGAACACAAAACAGCCTCCCTTAGAAATTGATGGGCTTCACCCTTTTTCTCCAACCGTTCTTGAACGTACTCCTCCATAACGGGGGTGGAGTGTTGGAAAAACCGAAGGTACGGGGGTGGAGTGCTGTACCAGCTCCCGCCCAGTCCATTCTTGAGTAGGCTGTGGGCCCAGGGATCGAAGGTCCACCGATCCCGAAATTTCAGAAGTCTCCCTCCTACCGGTATCACCTCACTTGGACTGCCGTCCTGAGGTCTTGCCTTCCTGACCACGACCACCCCTGAATCCCCTTCCCCTTGAGGGGCGCCCAGACGAGCCTCTGGCTGCACCTCTAGGCTTTGCTCGAAAGGAAGTAGACTGCCCTTCGAACGCTGGGGTGAATGCCGTGGACTGTGTCGACACGGCCTGGGATACCCACTGAAAGGTGGTCGGGGTTTGTGCCACGATCTGGGGCACTGGGGGCAATGGCAATTGGAGTTGCTGTTGCTGTCTAAGAGGCTTGGCTGGCCGAGACGGTAGCCTAGTCCACATAGTCTTCCTCTTTGGTTGAGGACCCTCATCCGGGGAAGACTTTCTTTTGATAGCCAGGCCCCACTTCTGGAGAAGGTTTCTATTCTCCACGGCGGCTTTATCAAAAACTTCTTTGACCAAGTCGGTAGGGAAAAAGGTCTTTTCCCCAAATGTTGGAGGAGATTAGTTTCTTTAGCTCGTGCCTCACCGTAGCCAAGGTAAACACGAACTCCCTACAAGCTCTCCTTGCCTTGACGAAGCCATAAAGGTCCTTCGTCACTGTGGCCAGATGAGGCTTGGCCACTACCATAAACATTTCATGGACCTTGGGGTCACTTGCCATCGTCTCGAGAGTAGTCTGAAGAGACATTGAGGCAGTCAGTCTTTCTTTTGTATCGAACTCACTTCGCAAAAGAAAGTCAGACAGCTTAGGGAGGTCCTTGCCGAACTGACGTCCGGCAATATGAGCCTCCAACTTTCCCACTGAGAACGTAAGATGGACGTCCTTCCAGTCTTTGTGGTCCATAGGCAGGGCCAGCGACAAGGGTTTACACTCCTCTAGGGAGGGGCAAGACTTGCCGGCCTCGATTGCTTTTAGTACAGCCAGAAACCCTTTCTGTAAAAGGGGGAAGGCTCTAGTAGGCGAGGACACAAAGGAAGGGAGCTTCCTATTCAATGCAGCTACCTTTGAGTTAGAGAAGCCCCTCTCTTTCATCGAGGATGAAAGTAGAGCTTGAGCCTTAGCATGGTCCATCACTATGACCTCCTTCGGCTCTGTCTCCTCCTTTGAAGCTGGTTCCTTCCTCAGCCGGACATAACAGTCCGGATATGATGCCTTGCTGGGCCAGAATTCCACCCTCCAGGGGAACTGAGCCCAGCTTATCCGAGATGACGATCTTTCCAGTCGTCATTGGCATGTGCTCAGCATACCTCCATGGGTTAGCATCTGAGCACAAGGAAAGGTCTTTCACATTGAGCTTTTTCTGGGGCCCATGTGATTCTGCAAGGCACTGCATTCGCAGTTCCATTGCAGCCGCCTTCTCCTGATTCTCCTTCTGCATTTGTTGGATCATTCCAACAATAGAAGAGAGGGCCTGTC
>NC_090737.1:77995071-77997571 GCF_036898095.1 Palaemon carinicauda
CTAAGTTAAATCATTGCAAACGTATATATACCGTGATATTATCAAGATTCAAGTCCTCCTACGTTATATTTTCTTGATGGGTAAATACATTGTCGCAATACATTTCTGGATATATGCTTTTGCAAAATGTTTAGAAATATCAAATGTAATAGGTCATTCTATTCACTGCAAATAAGCACAAATACTTTCTTTTTCATAATAATTATGTTTGTAATTATTTCGAATTTGTTATTCATTCTAGATTTTTGGAAACTAAATGTTTTTACTGCAATTTCTTCTTCTTCTTCTTCTTCTTCTTCTTCTTCTTCTTCTTCTTCTTCTTCTTCTTCTTCTTCTTCTTTTTTCTCTCTCTCTCTCTCTCTCTCTCTCTCTCTCCTCTCTCTCTCTCTCTCCTCTCTCTCCTCTCTCTCTCTCTCTCTCTCGGTGCCATATCCTAACAAGATTTCATTGTATTTAAACAGCCACTCAGCATGTAGGACATGTAATCAATTAATTATTCAAATTAGTTTCCTGTGCTTTTAACCTGTATGAATTTATTATGGACATGAAAGTTTTAGAACATACGAGTCGTTCTCATCCTACACAAAATTATGATGAAATTTTAAATATTCTTCTGGTATTCATGAATAAATTCCTGTTATACTGAATTTTATAACTTACTTATATTCAATTTCCTAATGTCTGTTTTTATCACATAAAAAAAAATCAATATAGAAAACAGAATGAATGTGGGAAATTTATAGATAACCGTGTTTAGCGTCGGTGCTTGAGATGTTTTTGTGCTCAATTTATCCATGATATGTATAACATTCGATTTTATCGCTGATTTCTCTACCTTCTTTCATACTTATCCACATTCATTCTTTATCACGGTCGTTATTTGTTCATTCCCCTTGGCAAGCGTAATCATCTCCGTTAGATTACAGATCCTTCTGCAACCTCAAAAATGTATCCTTCCTTTGTTGCTTTCTAGACATTGTGTGCGTATTCTTTCCGTGTATTACAGAAGAGATAAGAAAAATCATTCCTTGGTTGTTCATGACATCCAAGATGAACTCCTCATTTCCTCCAGGATCCCGGCCACCCATAGTAATTGAGACCTGTAATCCGAAATTATCTTTCGAAAACTCGAAATTGTATTCTGAGTTTCAAGATCTTATATCCTTTTCTTCTGGAAAATGACGGAAGAAGCGAGGACATGACAAGTAACAAATGCTGTAATGAAAATTTTGAGTAAATCGATTATTTAAGGGTCATTTTAAGGATAGCAATTCTCTAATTAGTCGATGATGGGATATCTGGATTAATTGGCGATATCGTACTATCCTATATAGGTGTGTATCGATTTACCTCAATAAAACTTAAGATTGTTAGGAAGAAATCTACATTTTCCTTTTTTTCACAGATCGTATCAAAAGCATTACGCCGTAAAGATTCATTCCCTATTAAAGTCAACAAAACGTATATCATTGAGCTCGAGTTAACAGTTACCAGAATTACCATTTTCTCTCTATACTTCTGTATCTATTGAAGTCTATGTGTTATTTGTAGATTGAGTTTGATAAAACGTACGGTTCTGATTGACATATTGATATATTGGACGGAGCTTGTATGTCACTATATATATATATATATATATATATATATATATATATATATATATATATATATATATATATATATATATATATATATATATATATATATAATATATATATTTATATATATATACATAAACTGAGAGAGAGAGAGAGAGAGAGAGAGAGAGAGAGAGAGAGAGAGAGAGGAGAGAGAGAGAGAGAGGAGAGAGAGAGAGAGAGCCGGGGAGCGGGGCACCTAATTCCCGATATTCACTTGAGTATACTTCAAGTGTTATCTAAACCGCAAAAATAGGTAATCTGTATGCAAATCATCATTGGAGGATTTGATACTCCATAATCAATGCAGAGGTTGACGAATATATCTGATCTTTCAAATAGAATTGAATTTTAGTCTCAGTCTGTATGAGTATAGCAGCGATTACATATGGAATGAATTTTTATAATTAAGTGACAAAAAAAGATGATAATTTTGTCTAATATGATTGGCCTCGTTTTGCTTTCGTATTTTGGGTTTTTAACGAAATCTAAATTGTCATTCATATCGCTGTTTATGTTTATATTTTTTTTTCTCAATAAGATTTATTCCCTTTTTATAACGTTTTTAGCTTCATATTGACCGTTATCATTTTTAAAAAGATTACTATATACCAAATAAGTGTATATACACTACAAAATATACTGAAGGAACTTTGTTTTGATAACTCTCCAATGATTAAACAAAATTCAATTACTGCGGCTGTTTGCTTAGGTAACATCCTTTTAATGCCCTAAATTTGTCATCAAGTAAGAAGAATAATAAAATGAAACATATGAGAGAGAGAGAGAGAGAGAGAGAGAGAGAGAGAGAGAGAGAGGAGAGAGGAGAGAGAGAGAGAGAGAGAGAGATCATTAAAGAAAAA
>NC_090737.1:78002571-78005071 GCF_036898095.1 Palaemon carinicauda
AGTCCCAGATCAGCCGTAACAATCTGATCTGCTTGGAGAGAGTTTCCCTACTCATGACTGGACCAACATGGTCTTGGGATTTTCGGGCTTAGACCTTTGTTAGGGAAGCGATTAAGGTAGGACCGCTTTCGGTCTTTTTAGGCCTCTTCGAGCGTTTGATGCTTGTTTTCTCCAGGCTCCCAGCGCATCTTGCAGCAGTGCTCTTAGCACAGGGCCTGGCTCTATTGCGAACTGGAGAGAGATCAGGATTCCTCCCTGTTCTCGTTTTGGGAATCTGACTGATTACCGGAGTCTCTTGATAGACCTCGCCATCTCCTTTTACCTTCCCACAGGAAAGGAGAGTTGGAGTGACAACAGGCTTCAATGACTTTTCAGTCATTGAAACCTTTGAGCCGGAGAGAGTCAAGACTTCTCGAAGTTTATCTTTCATCCACGATGTTCCGGGAACCGGATCATTTCTTTGGATGTTCATACACCAGCCACCTTGGGTGCTGCCCACCCCAGCCTCTTGTCCAGGAACATTGTTGCCTGAACATTTCTTAGGCTTAAATATTGCAAGACTGTGTCTGCCAATTTTATGAAGGCAGCTAGGACTCTGTCTAGCCTGACGAGTATCTTTTCTAGGAAGTGCGTTACTTTGTGTAACTTGAATCCTAGATAGGAGGGAAAAGGGTGATTGACTGGAAGTTGCCGATAGACAACTTTAAGGTCTGGTAAGACTATAGGCACCCTTTTTTGCAGCGGTGTCCTTATGTTCAGGAGGATAAACATCCTGAACTCGTTGTTTTATTTGGACTTGTTGAGTGGCAATAAGTCCTGAATGACTCTGAATTTTCTTGAGTCCTTCTCGTAAACACACAATGGCCTACCCTGGAATTCGGTGGACTAAAGTTTCCTTACCACCTGTATGTTCTAGAGCTCTCAGATAAACTCCTCCAGGAGGGTTTTGGATTATCGGAGGAGTTGAGGAAATGGTGGTAGAGATATCTCCAACTCTCATCTTAGTCCCATCTTGATTAGGCCATGGACCCAAGGATCGAAGGTCCAGCGATCCTAAAGGAATCTCCTTCCTACTAGAAGCATTTCTATCCTTCAACTGATCAGTAGGAATATCTTTTTGACCATCTGTCTGTGACATCTCTGTCACTACAACTGTGTATTGTTGTTGAACCGCTCGAAATGGATTTCCAGACCTCTCCATCTTCCTTTTAGGTTGGGGACCAACAACCTTAGAAGATTCTCTTTTTGAAAGGATGCCCCACTTTTGGAGAAGTCCTACTTTCTCCGTGGAGGCGTTCTTAATCACTTTCTTGACTACCTCGTCTGGAAAGAGGTCTTTACCCCAGATGTTTGAAGATATTAGGTTTCTTGTATCGTGTTGCGTTAGCTGAAACAAACTCCCTACATGTTCTTCTAGCCTTTATAAAGGCATAAAGGTCTTTTACCAAAGTAGCCATATGTATTTTGGCTAAGACTTTGAGCATGTGTGGGGTATCTTGATGAGCCGAACAGACCTCTATGTAGTTTTGTAAAGATAAGGAGGCTGCAATTCTCTCCTTTGTTTCTTGTTCATCCTGTAAGAGAAACTCAGATAATTTTTGAAGATTTTCCTCAAGTCTTCCTACTGAAAAGGTGAAATGGGCCTCCTTCCAATTCTTTTCCTGTCTGGGAAATGCTAGTGACAGAGGCTCGCACTCCTTGAGTGTAGGACACGGTTTACCTGTCTCTACTGCCTCAGTGACATATTTGAAAGCCTTCTCCGTAAAGGGGAATGAAATTGAAACAGGAGCAAAAAAGGAAGAGTGCTTGTTACCTGGTGTGGATACCTTCAACACCGAGTAACCCGCCTTTTCTATGCTGCTTGATAGAATAGCCTGTGCTTTATCATTGTCGAGAATCATAACCTCCTTTGATTCCGTTCCTTTTCCTGATGTTGGTTCATCCTTCAGTCTAATGAAACAGTTTGGGAAGGCGTCAAAGCTTGGCCAGAACTAGATTTTGTTCAAAGGAACAGCACCCATCTTCTCCGAGATGTAGAGTTTAAAATCGGCATTAGCTCCGCAAACCTCCAGGGATTGGTTGTGGAGCATGTCGGAAGGTCTTCATCTACGAGTCGTTTGTACGACCCTTTAGGAGCGACCAGTGGAGCTTTACCAAGCTCTACCTTGCATTTTGCTTCCTGCTTTGTGCTCTGCACAAATTTCCTACTAGATTCTTTCCTTGGGCCCATAACTGGTTAATTCCATCTAAAAGAGGGATAGAAGGCGGAGATATCGATGTCGTTGGCTCATGAGCCTGTTGGGACGGAGACAATTCCAACCCGACACTCTCTCCTCCTTCCCGAAGGTTATCTGGCCATCGGGAAATGTACCTCGTGTCTGGGGTACCACTATTTCCTTACTTGTTGTTGGAAATATTAACCTACGCATCTTGTCATTAAGCAGGTAAGGTCCCGGAGAGATTTTCTGAAATCCTCTCACCCAGTTGCATAATTTGAAAC
>NC_090737.1:78017571-78025071 GCF_036898095.1 Palaemon carinicauda
GATTTCTATACGATATTATAGAATAGTAATATGAGAAATAACTTCACCATTAGAAATAATGAAACACCTCAGCTGGTACCAAATTAACGATAAGAGAAATAAATAAAGCACTAAAAGGCATGAAAAGAGGAAAAGAATCAGAAGATGGCCTAACAATTATTTTGATAATCGATGGAGGAAATCTGAAAATAGTGAAACTGGCTGAACTTTACACAAAATGTCTTAAAGAATGCTCTAAACTTACAGCTTGGAAAAACTTATCATTATATTAATTCACAAAAATGGAAGACAAAATATCTGAAAAATTGCCGCCTTATAAGTTTACTCTTCGTAATGTATAGAATATTTACATATATCATATTAGGCCGAACAAAATTCATCTAGACATTGTTAAACTAAGAGTGTACATGGGTTTTGAAGTGGTTATCCAACAACTGATCAAATATATGTAATTAGCCAACTAATGTAAAAATCAACATAGTATGCCAAACCATTATATATGGCTTTTATAGACTATTAGAAAGCTTTGATTCTAACAAGGCCTCTTATGTTAGATATATATATATATATATATATATATATATATATATATATATATATATATATATATATATATATATATATATATATATATATATATATATATATATATATATATATATGCATCACGTGTCAGCTTTCGTGATTTCTACACACACACATACACACACACACACACACACACACACATATATATATATATATATATATATATATATATATATATATATATATATATATACATATATATATATATATATATATTGACAGGAAGTAAAGTAATCCTAAAATTACATAAATCTAGTGAGAGAGTGTCGATTGAGGAATGAGTTGGACAGGGAGACCTAATCTCGTCTATATTTTTCGCGGCATGCCTACAAGAATTTTTCAAGAATTTATATTGGGAAATTTAGGAATTAATATTGATGGGGAATACCTTAACAACTTTAGATTTGCAGATGATAATATATATATATATATATATATATATATATATATATATATATATATATATATATATATATATATATATATATTTATACATATATATACAAATGAATATGTAAGTGTATACATTTATACATATATATACAGGATATATATATATATATATATATATATATATATATATATATATATATATATATATATATATATAAATGAATATGTAAGTGTATACATTTATACATATGTATATATATATATATATATATATATATATATATATATATATATATATATATATATATATATATATATATATATATATATATATATATCTATATATGTATATATATAGATATAGATATATATATATATATATATATATATATATATATATATATTTATACATATATATATAAATGAATATGTAAGTGTATACATATATATATATATATATATATATATATATATATATATATATATATATATATATATATATATATATATATATATATATATATATATATATATATATAACGGATTTTGAGCGAAGCGAAAAATCTATTTTTGGGTGAAAGAGCCATGTCGTCCTGATGGAAGTTCCTTCATTAGTAGCTTCCTAAGTTATATGAGACTACAGTGATATATCCCAGAGAATTTACCGAAGGTATCCAGAATTCTAACTCCTGGAGCGAGTATCCCTTAAATTTCTCCAAGGGATATCGCGTAAGGACGTAACTTGACACATCTCATAGCTATTTACACCCCAAATAGCCTTTCACTTCGAGAGGAAAACTGGCAAGAAAATAAGAGAGTCGTTCAAGAAGTAAAACCATTCGACTCCCCTAATGTACTGTCAATAGTTCGGCCATCCGTCACCCCACGGCGCCACCAAACCATTCTCCGTAGCTTTGTAAGTTTTATAGATACAGTACCAAAAATGGAGGGATTAACATCCTTTTACTAAAAGAGGGTGGGTCCATCAGGACGACATGGCTCTTTCACCCAAAAATAGATTTTTCGCTTCGCTCAAAATCCGTTTTTTGGGCTTAGGCCCTGTCGTGCTGATGGATGTTTACCAGAGCAATAATGTATCTGTGGATTTAATAGTGCCGTTATCTCGAATTGACCATTTCCTAACCGGTCGCCACGACCAAAGACACTTGATATTACCATAATACATCAATTAACTGATCATACCATATGCCAGCTCTTCCTGTCCCCTACAGGGAAGAGTCTATATAGACTCTAGGAAAAAAACCCGAGATTGTGAGTTCAAAGAACAACAAGCAAGCAGAAAGTATATCGTGTCGTATATACGTAAAGCGTAGTTTGTACTAGAGTTCTGAATAGAGTACAGTACCTCCCAATTCTGGATCAGACAGACGAGTTTATGTTCACGTAGGAAACGTAAAACAGTAGACAAACATAGCACAACCAAACTTACCTGATTGCATGGTAAGGGAAACTCTGTCCCACATAGTCCATAAGAGGATCAAAAATACTCTGAATACAATGTATAATCTTAAGGCGAGAGAGACGCAAAGATTCCTTCTATAGTTTATTTACAAGAAACACAGAAGTTATGATTAAGCAAAATGTTTATGCTAGACATAGACATAACAAGCATAACAGTAAAAACAAGGTAAAAAGTTTTATCTGAAAAAGAAAACAATGCCACTCCGTGAAATTAGGAAATTTCAAAATATATGTTATTACTAAAAGACATTAAGCATAAATATGCTGGCACTCATGTCAAAGTATTATGCTTCTAAGTTCACTTAACTATGGAAGACAGTTTATAATGTTTATGTCAACACTAAAAATCAAACATGATATACTTAAGTCTATCATGCACACCCTTCACTAACAGTCCCAATTAGTGCACTGTCCTTCGCAGTAATCAAACTACAGGCTTTATTACACTGCCTGCAGCAACCACATGAAATTTGATTTCTTGCAATTGCTTCGCATAGTGCTTAAAAAAGACTCTGGAAGACTTCCAACCAGTGTAAGCACGTAGGTTATCAAACGACATAGTTTGAAAGTAGTTAAGAGACGAGGCAATATTCCTCGGATCATGACCTGCGGGTGTACTGTCAGGATCCGCTCTGCGAATAAAGTAAGTGATTTTCGCCCTTATCTGTTTCAAGGATAACATTGAACCCGAAGTTTGTCCCCTAAAAAGCTGGCCTCCCCCAAAGTCTGAAGTTCTACGAAGATAGACCTTTAGGCATTCCACTGGACAGAGGGATGCTTCTTCCTTCAGAGGGCAGATTCTCCAGGGACCACATCTTTTAGTGGGTAGCTCATTCTTGGCGAGAAAAGTCGGATCCGGAAAGAGATATAGTTCTCCGTTCAGTGTAAACTGAATGTGACCATCATCCCTCGAGAGGGCCACTATTTCACTGACTCTGGCTCCTGAGGCTAGTGCAAATAGAAATATCACTTTCTGAGTCAAGTCTTTCAGCGAGCAATCTTCATTGTTCAAGGTAGAGGCCAGATGAAGAACCTTATCCAAAGACCATGAAATAGGCTTTGGAGGAGCTGCAGGCCGAAGTTTTGCGCAGGGTTTCGGAATTTTGGTGAAGATTTCGCTTGAAAAATCCACTTGGAAGGCATATAGAATTGGTCTAGCTAAGGCAGATTTACACGTCGTGATCGTATTAGCCGCTAGTCCTTGTCCGTGAAGATGGATGAAAAAGGACAGGCAGAAATCCGTAGAAATCTCTTGAGGTTTCTTCGCCTTAACAAAGGCCACCCATTTCTTCCAGGAAGATTCGTATTGTCTTCTAGTTGACTTTGACTTATATTCTTCTAAGAAATTAATGCTGTCTTCGGAAATCCCAAACCTCTTCTTGACCGTTAAGGCGAGAAAATCATGAGATGAAGGTTCTGGGTTTTCTCTGATGAAGCGTAGACAGTCGATTTCTGTACTAGCTGATTCAGAACTGGTTCTGGCAACGGGATCAGCTTCAGGCGTAGTTCTGTTATCAATGGAAACCAGACACTGCCTGGCCACTTGTGGGCCACTATCGCTGCCCTCCCGCGAAAGGATCTCAATTTGTCGAGGGCTTTCAACAACAGGTTGGTTGGGGGGAACAGGTAGATCCTGGACCATCTGTTCCAATCTAGAGACATCGCGTCCGTCGCTTCCGCTAAAGGATCCTCGTACGGGGCTACGTACCGGGCTAACTTCTTGTTGTCGCTCGTTGCGAAGAGATCTACTTGCAATCCTGGGACTTTGAAGGAGAATGATCCTGCGTCTAGGGACCATTCGGACTGTATCGGGTCGAACCTGGATAGAGCGTCCGCCGTCACATTGCGGAATCCTTGACGGTGGACTGCTGATAAGTGCCATTTCATCTTCTTGGACAGATGAAGGATGGCTATTATCACCTGATTCAACTGAGGATATCTTGAACCTTGACGATTTATGCATCTCATCACTACTTCGCTGTCTAGGACCAGGCGAATGTGGATTGATCGGTGAAGTTTCAGTTTCTTTAGGGAAACAAACACTGCCATGGCTTCCAGATAGTTGATGTGGAAGGTCTTGAACAAGGGAGACCAAGTTCCTTGTACTTTCTGAAGATGAGAATGACCCCACCATCCTTCCTTCGAAGCATCCGTGTGGATGGTGACTGTAGGAGGAGGTGGTTGCAAGGACACTTTCCTTCTTAAGTTCTTTGTCTCCGACCATGTCTTGAGAATCAATCGCAGACGATTTGGTAACGGTCTTAGTAGATCTCTTCGATCATTGTAAGCGTATTTTCTACAGATCCCTGAGGCATTTTTTAATTGTGCTCTCAAAAGTGGGTCCGTCAAAGAGGCAAACTGGAGAGACCCCAACACTTTCTCCTGTTGTCTTCTTGAAATCTTTCGTGACCGAAGCAGATTTTTGACGGCCCCTGCAATCTCCATTCTCTTTGCCTTTGGCAAGGAGAGGCAATGTGACTGTATGTCCCATTGGATTCCCAACCACTGGAACTTTTGAGCTGGAGACAGCCGAGACTTTTTCAGGTTGATCTTGAACCCTAGGTACTCTAGGAATTGGATCACTTTTCTGGAGGCTTGCAAGATTTCTTCTTTGGATGCTGCCCACATCAGCCAGTCGTCCAGGTAGGCCATCACCTGAACCCCTTTTAGGCGTAGTTGTCGAACAACTGCATTCGCAAGCTTTGTGAATATTCTTGGAGCAATATTCAAACCGAAAGGCATGGCTCTGAAAACGTATTTTCTTTTCTGGAGCTTGAATCCCAGGTAGGGGGAAACTTGACGGTTGATTGGCACATGCCAGTATGCGTCCGTCATGTCTATGGAGACTGTGAATGCCCTTTTGGGCAGAAGGGTCCTTATGTGCTGAAGCGTCAGCATTCTGAACTTGTAGTTCACAATGAACTTGTTGAGTGGTGATAAGTCCAGAATGACTCTGAGCTTTTCCGAATCCTTCTTCGGAACACAGAATAGCCTTCCTTGGAATTTGATGGACTTTGCTTTCTTTATTACTCTCTTGCTCAGTAGTTCCTGAACGTATTCTTCCAGAAATGGGGTTGAAGGCTGGAAGAATTGAGGAAAGCTTGGTGGAGTTGAGGTCCAACCCAACCCCAGTCCTATCTTGATCAGGCTGTGGGCCCAAGGATCGAAGGTCCACCGATCCTGAAAGTGTAGCAGTCTCCCTCCTACCGGCAGCATCTCACTTTGAGTGCTGGGTGGAAGACTTTCCACCTTGGCCACGACCACCTTTGTTGCCTCTTCCTCTGAAGGGGCGTCTAGAGGAGCCTCGAAAGGATCCCCTAAACTTTGGCTTAGAAGAAGCCGACTGCCTTTCATAAACTGGGGTGAAAACTGGTGACTGAGTCGCCAGTGTTTGGGGCACCAGTTGAAAGGTGGTGGTAGGTTGTGCCACCGTCTGGGGCACCGTGGCCATGGGAAGCTGTTGCTGTCTTGGCTGAGAGGACAGGCGAGGCCGCTTCGACTTGTTCTTCGGCTGGGGACCCCTGTCAGCGGAAGATTTTCTCTTGGAGGACAAGCCCCATTTAGAGAGGAGATTCCTATTCTCCGAAGCAGCCTTGTCGACGACCTCCTTCACCACATCACTAGGAAAAAGGTCTTTTCCTCAGATATTAGAAGCTATCAGCTTCCTCGGTTCGTGTTTCACAGAGGCAAAAGCAAACACGAACTCCCGACAAGCCGTCCTGGCTCTGATAATGTTGTATAGGTCCTTTGTAACCGTAGCCAAGTGCGCCTTGACAAAGACCATATACATATCTGGAGAATCCGGGATGCTAGCCATCGTTTCTAGCCCCGTTTGTAAAGACATGGACGCTGCCAAGCGCTCCTTTGTCTCATGTTCTCTCTTCAAGAGAAACTCTGACAGCTTCGGGAGGTCCTCGTTGAACTTATGTCCAGCGATATCGGCCTCCAGCTTCCCGACTGAGAAGGTAACGTGAACGTCCTTCCAGTCCTTGTCATCTGAAGGGAAAGTGAGGGAGAAAGGCTTGCTTTCTTCCAGTGTGGGGCAGGGCTTTCCTGCCCTCACGGCCTTCAGAGCTGCTTTAAACCCTTTATCCATAAAGGGAAAAGCACGTTGAGGGTCAGCAATAAACGACGGATGTTTTTTGCTTAATGCCGGCACCTTTGAGCTAGTGAATGCCCTCTCCTTTAGCTTTGTGGAAAACAAAGCCTGTGCTTTAGCGAGCTCAAGGACAATTACTTCCTTGGGCTCCATCTCTTCTTTGGACGCCGGTTCAGTTCTGAGCTGGACATAACAATCTGGGTAGAATGCCCTGCTGCGCCAGAACTCTACCTCCTCTACTGGGACGGTACCCAGTTTTTTCGAAAGGAAAATTTTGCCTACTGACATAGGCATGTGCTCCGCGTACCTCCACGGGTTAACGTCGGAGAACACAGGGAGGTCCTTCACATTTAGTTTCTTCGGGGCTGAGCGCGAGGAAACCAATTGCTCGATCTCTGACCGAAAAGTAGTCTCTTTCTCAGACGACTTCTTCTGCAAGTCGTACACCATCAACATTAGAGATTGCAAGGTGGTCGTAAGTGCCTCCAGATGAGGCGGTTGCGAAGAGGTTGAGGAAGCTAATTCCACCACAGCCGCTGAAGAAACTGACACCGCTTCAGCATTCTCAACCTCGTTAGTAGGAGGAACAACTGACTCCTGTTCTGACTCTTCTACGAGGAGATTCTTCTCAGTCTCCTCGGAAACGACAGACATATTGTCGTCCAGGTGGACGCTTTCCAAAGCATCCGCCACGTCAGGATCTCCAGGTTTCGGAACCGGGAGTTGCACCAAGGGGATCGAGGGTTTGGTCTGGGGAATGACTGAATCGTCACGAGCTCCGGGGAAGAGACAGTCCCTCATCCTAGCATTAGGAAGGTATGGGCCCGAGGTATTCATCTGAAAACCTCTAACCAATTTCTGCAGCGTAATCCTTGCTGCATCCCTAGACTCCGCAGACTTTTGATCATCAAAAGCCTCCTTAACCAACTTGTCACACA
>NC_090737.1:78030071-78040071 GCF_036898095.1 Palaemon carinicauda
ACATTGTTTTGGGGAATTTTATTATAATATTTGTCAGTGGGTATTTATGCGTTTACGCAGTGGACGTCTGTATTCATATAGGTATTTTGATAGAATTGCAAGGGGTCGAAAAGATAGGAAAAGAAATACAGCAGTCCTGACGTCCCCTGTGAGCCCCACCCCTGGACCTAGTGGCGTAGGCTAGACTAATCCTCCCCCAATTGTGACGCTTGTAAATGCCAGGTCAGCAATCCTTCCTTTTCAGGGTCGAGTCAATGGGTTCTTGCCTCAAAATGTGGAGTCATGGATTTCATCCGTCGATGCACATTTAAATGCCAAACAAATCGTAGACCCTTTTGTACAATTACAAGAAGCTAAAAGTTTTATAGATTTTTCTAAGGGGGATGCGAGTGCGTATTTAAGAGGTGTTTCATTTCAAGAAGCAGTTACCTGGGATGATTTCAAAGTTAGGTTACGCGCGGTCAATGGGGGTGAAGAAGCCTTGGATGTAGTATTAACGTTAAGAAATACACTTAATCAAGCCACTATGAATCGGCTTAATGTTATTGAGAGAGCAGCTCTCATAGCTGATAGGCTTAATGAATATCAGGACATTTTAGGTAATTCCACTTGGGTTACTAGAGATAACATCACCGTGAAAGATTTTTTACGGTTAATGTATTTAACTTGCATGACACTTATGTTGCCTGAAGCTTTAGTGCGGTGTTTTGATAAAAAGTTAACGCCTGCAAGTACGGAATTGGATGTATATAAACAGATAAAAAAACACATGTCTAAGTGTCCGGATCTCGATCCCGTGTTAACTCAAGTTTTTGCAAAGAATGAAACAAAGCCACAAACAGTGAACGTAGTTAATAATAGTCAAGTAGCGGGAATGACGTGTTATAATTGCAAACGTCAAGGTCACTTAAGCGCGGACTGCAGAACGAAATTCTGCTCGAATCATAATAGTTCGACTCATTCATACAATCAGTGTTACTCGCGTAAGACACAACAGAATCCCAGAAATACACAGTCAATTCCACAGTCAGTTCCATATGGAAATAAAAAGAAAAATCCTCATTTTAACAATAAGAAGAAACAACCAAATGTCAATGCAGTTCAGAGTCCAAAGCAAACAAACACTTCTTCGAATATCGCTGAGCCTGGATCATCAAACCAGACCTCGCAAGGTCAGACTAATTTTCAGAATGTGCAGAGCAAAGCAAATACCACATAGTTAACTCCAGAGGGGAAGAGAGTGATGTTGGGTCAAGGTCATTCATGTCAACATCAATAGTATTGAATAATCGATTTAATGTTTTATCAGATAATTGTGAGGCAATAGATTTTCCTATGAAACACACGGCCGAATTAAGTAAAACAGTGCATGTTCCCGTAGATTTGCAACGAATTCATACAATAATAAGCCAAAATGAGTTACGACCAACCTTATATGCTGTAAATTTAGAACACAAATCCTTTACGTTATTTTTTGACTCAGGTAGTCCACGTAATATCATGGATTTGAAGACACATCATTTGTTGTTTTTGAACTTTCCGATTGAAAAATCCGGAGTTAGACTCTCGGGTATAGGAAATAATGAATTAAATGTCATAGGCATAACTCATGTTCAATTCAAAGTCGGTAAACGCACGTTTGCCGATACATTTGTTGTTGTACAAGACATTGATATGTATCCAGCTGTAATTATAGGATACCCGTCTATGGGAAATCAAAACATTATCTTAGCCCATGCCAAGCACGGCGTGTATATCAAAGGGAAATTCTATAAGTCTTCTAATACCTTAAAATCAGTTTTGGATAAAAATGAGACGACAAATGTAACCGTAACGTACATTGAAGAACCAATAACATGTCTCACTAATAAAGAAATAATATACGCGACCCAGCAGAATTCTTGTTCACCCGTAATATCATCTTGCACGCAATCTATCGAGCCAAACGTACCTTCGAATTTAATAGTGCAAATAAAGAAAAAATTACCGGGATCTGAAATATTAATCCTTTCCGACACTTTGAAAACTAACGGATTGTCTGTCACACAAGCTATTTATACAGTAGGCTCACATCAACAATGTAATATTGAAGTCTGTAATCATTTAAATAACACTTTCGTAATTCACAAAAATCAACATATCTTGGATGTAGAAGTTTATAAACATCGTATTCTTACCGTTGCTGATATCAATCACTCTCAATCAGTTGCGGATGAATCCCTTTTGCAATCTATTAAAAATAAAATCAATAAACACATTCAAGACAAAGAAATTCAGCAGAAAATTTTTGGACTTTTAACTAAATATCATGATGTTTTTTCCACTACGGATGGATCCTTAGGAAAAACAGATGTGATCGAGCATCAAATAAGGTTAAAGGACAAGCAGAAAATGATCTCTGTACCCTCGTACAGACTCCCTCTGAAATTCCAGAATGAGATAAATGATGAAGTAGGTAAAATGCTAGAAGAAGGAGTCATTAGGAAATCAAACAGCCCTTATAATTTTCCTTTAATAGTTGTACCGAAAAAAAAAAAATCGAACATGGCGTATCTGCGTCGACTTCCGTCGTCTAAACGAGGAGACGATCCCTGATCGATTCCCAGTGCCATGTACTGACGATATTTTGTCTTTGTTAGGTCAGAATAAATATTTTACCAGTTTGGACTTACTTAAAGGCTTTCACCAAATATCATTAGCAGAAGATAGTATCCCATACACAGCCTTCAGCACAGCCAGGGGACATTATGAATTTTTGCGTATGCCTTTTGGTTTACGTTGTGCTCCTATAACATTTACAAGAATGATTAACATAGTGTTTGGAGACTTGTTAGGGGATATATTGCATGCCTATATGGATGATCTTGTAATCTTTTCCAACACCTTAGAAGAACATCTACGTAAGTTAGAACTAGTACTACAGAGATTAGGACAACATAACTTAAGGGTAAGGATTAGTAATTGTGAATTTTTCAGAACAGAATTAATATATTTGGGTTTCATGGTGTCAAGCCAAGGTCTTAAAGTAGTCCATGATAAGGTGTCGGCTATATGTAATATTCCCATACCTACTAATGTCAAGGGAATACAGCAATTTCTGGGTTGTAGTGGATATTACAGGCGTTTTATACGCAACTATTCAATAATAGCCGCTCCTTTAACTGATCTTACGAAGAAAGGCGTAGATTTCATATGGTCTAAGCATCATCAACAGGCGTTTAATACCTTGAAAGATGAACTGTGTAGTTCTCCTATCTCAAAATTTCCTGACTTCGGTAAGGAATTCTTCATTGCAACAGACGCCTCAGACTTAGGAGTAGGAGGGGTATTGCTTCAGCTATATGATAAACAATTTTTCCCGATAGCTTTCTATTCTCGAAAATTGAGAACTTCCGAAAGTAAGTATGCAGTAATAGACAAGAAAGGGCTAGCTATTGTTAATTCACTAGTGCATTTTAAGTTCATAATTTACGGTTATTCCGTTAAGGTTCTTACTGACCATAAACCACTAACCGAGTTCTTTAAAGGCTTCAACCACAGCCCTAAACGAACTCGGTGGCATTTGATCATTCAAGATTTTGGCGCAAGAATCGGGTATTTACCTGGGAAAGCAAATATCGTTGCGGATGCATTATCACGCAACCCCGTGTCATCTTGTACGGAGCCTTTAGCTGAATTAATAGATATATCAACATCCATGCCTATTGTTAAAACGATATCTGAACAAGAAGATTTAGGCTGGAGCGCTGAATTATTACAGACTGAGCAAAGAGAAGATCTGAAAATAGAAACAATTATAAATGCTTTGAAAGGCAATCAAAAGGAAAAGGGATATATAAAGTATAAGCAGCAGAATTATATAATCAAAGATAATATTCTGTGTAGGACTGTTACAAGGAAAACCCGCAATACACCACATGTAACTAACAACCAGGTAGTAGTACCAATCTCACTTATTTCCACTGTCCTGAATTGGTTGCATTCAAATCCATTACATGGACACCCGGGGTTCTCATTAATGTCACAGAAAGCCAAATCATTGTTTTATTGTCATACGATGCTTACAGATATAAAAAGACACATAGCTAATTGTCGCACATGTCAGGAAAACAAAGGGCATACGAAAACACCTGTCAGCCTAGGGGCTTATCCGGTGCCCAATCAACCCTTTGAAAGAATACATTTAGATTTGTTAACAGGATTTTACAAGTCAGACAGAGGAAATAAGCACCTCTTAGTAATTATAGATGCTTTAACTCGATATACAGAACTAATAGCGCTTAAAACTAAAACTGCGATTGAATGCACTAGGAAGTTTTACGAGTGTTACATTTGTAAACATGGAATTCCACACATGATAATCTCAGACTCGGGTGGTTAATTTAATAATCACTTTCTTACCTCATTGTGTGAATTCCTTAGCATAAAGAAAATAAATACCATGATATATCACCCAGAGTCGAATGGGCTAGTGGAAAGAGCAAATATAAAAGTTTTAAATATATTAAGAGTAACACTAGGGGGATCAGACCCCAACTGGGATATTGCAATACCGGCGGCACTGAGTACTCTGAATCATTCATATCATATATCAATTAAAATGTCATCGCATGAAGCATTGTATGGTACCCCAGTTAGAACGCCTTTCCATGTATTAACGCCTACAACTAATCTATCAAATCCTTTAAAAGAATGTATAAATGCAAGCAAAAGTCGATATGATATCCTTCGAAAGAATTTAGAAGAATCACAAATCATAATGAAAAGGAATCATGATAAAATAGCGAATCCAACTAAAACATATACTGTGGGTGATAACGTGTATATACAAATCAATGTGCGTAAAGGACTCAATTATAAACTAACACCTAAGTTTGAAGGCCCATTTAACATTTTGGAAACATTAACGGCCAATAGGTTTAGAGTTCAAAACGTATCCCAACCCACGGATGAGAGAATAGTACCATTGGCTCACATAAGAAATTAAAAAAAAAGAAAAGAAAAAGAGAGGGAAAGAAGTGAGGGAAATTATTTTTTTATTTTATGTGATTAAAAGTTTTCTTCTTAATACAGGAGTAATTACATATATTTTTCTCGTTACAGGTTTCCAAGATGAATTTTTTGTTGTTGGGAGTGATATTGTTCGCTCAGACATTTTTCTCGTGTGGGATGAGCTCTAAAACTAAAATTATAGATTTTAAATATGGCACTATAGTTGAAAGACAAGAAGATGTTTTTATTACATCGAGCAACGTAGTTGTAGAAGTGAATTTGCAAGCCATTTTTCTTCCAGAGAATGATGTCACTAGCTTAAAAACCGCTATTTCAAGGTTTTCTGTCTCATTGGATGAGTTGTATAGAAGACATTTTCATTTGAATACAGAGAGTTTGCTTGGATCGGCATTAAAAGTTGCAGAGATGCTATCTGATGACTTGAAAAATAAGACTTACGAGACAGAATTTTTGGCTTATGACCTTTTGATGTGGACTGTAGGACACGAACATAAAGAAAGATGAAATCCGTTTATTTATGCTGCATTAAACATCTTTGGGTCTATTGCAAGTTTAGGTTTAGGAATTTCCAATCGTCTTAAGATTAGTAATCAAAATAAGAAAATTGAGTTCTTGACTCATGAAGATGAATTGATTATGTCAGAACTAAGGAATCAGTTAGCTTCGATCAATCAAATTATGAATTTAGTAAATGAACATTCAAATAATATCATTCAGATTATGGAAGTACAGGATTTGTTGGCAACGTTAACGTATTATGATTCAAAGATAGATCACATACATAACAGAATTGCACATTTCATTGAGAAATCCAAGGATTATGTAGAAGCTATCACGTTAGCAACTAAAGGTGTACTGTCGCCCCATTTGTTGCCTATAAGTTACTTAAAGTTAATTCTGGAGAACGGAAGGGATAAACTAGGCTATGTTCCTTTGTTAGGCGAACGTAAGATAGAATTTTATTACAGCCTAATTACAGTAAGCGTTGATGCTAACAAGATTAGGATTACAATTCCCTTTGATTCTTCTGATGCCTGGCAATCTTACAGGATATCACCATTTCCGACTTTCATGACGAATCACTCAAATCCAGAAATATCCAGTTTGACAGGACACGTATTGATTTCCCCAGACAAGGAAACATATACGGTCATTAAAGACTTAAATCAATTAACTCACTGTTCAGACGCAATGGATAGAAAAATATGTACTGCTGACTCATTTGAATTCCATAAAAACTTAATGGATTCATGCGAGTTAGGTATAGTGCTAGACGGTGCTCTCTCCCATACAAGTGAAAATTGTCTGGATAAGCTTTATCCCTTTGACAATAATGAGTTCAATTGCAGACTGAACAATGGCTCGTGGATACGATACGACAAGGACGGCTTCAATGTATCATGCCCGGACGGATCCACGTCCTTTGCCCACATCTTTGTTGCAGCAGATGGTTGTATCGGGACTTCCCCTAATTCCATGGTGACCGGACTAAGGACACTCATCAGAGAACGAGCCTACTTCGGGAACTTCACGTGGACGTCTACAATGCCAGCACTACCTCTCCCGTACAATCAACAGGTTGCCAAGCGGTTGATGAAATTGACCGAGATGGACCACCTGTCACCGACTTATAAGGAAATTCTTCACCCCATACTACTAGCAGGATTAAGCATTACGGTGATGATATTTATCGCCGTGAACATCTTTGTTTGGCGTAGGTTACGGTAAAGTTGGAAGCTAAAACAGAACGTTTCGCCATGTCCAGACAAAACTCCTTATTTAATTCAGTTTAAAGCAGTTTGAAGTGGCCACCTCATTCGCTAAAGGAGTAAAAGGCTCTGGAAATTGAGTTTTTACGAAAAGCTGTTAGTACGCTAGTAATATGTAATTGAGGAAATATTTGAACTTTGCATTGTTAAAAATGTATTTAAAAAAACATTTAAAAAAATATAAATCCTTTTTTCTCTTGGCATCTAATAAAATATATAAGCCGGAATGTTAAAAGAAAAGAGAGAAAAAAAAATAAAAATAACAGAATCTATGGGCATCTAATAAAATATATCAGCCCTCTATATATATATATATATATATATATATATATATATATATATATATATATATATATATATATATATATATATATATGTATATATATATATATATATATATATATATATATATATATATATATATATATATATATATATATATATATATATATATATATATTTATATATATATATGTATATATATATGTACGAAACTGTGGTACGTGTACGTACCAGGAATTCGTGTTTGTGCACTAAAATTGAATCTTTACCAAGGTAACAAATATTTTTATTAGTTACCGTATTTTGTTGATCTATGTTTCTGACAAAGGTAACAATTATTCTTTAACAAGTTACCGAATCATATGTATATCAGTATTTTTTTTGGTACCATATAATCATTTGCTAGCAATGTACCATATATATGATCTGTATTTATCATGCATTTTTTTTTCTTTGCTTTGGTAATATCTTTTCATATGCATTATTGTTATTATTTTTTGATGTGCCTATTTGGACATTCGTCCTCATTTGCTTATAGCTAAAGTTAAACAAAGAATAATACATATGTCCAGTCACACCTAGTAAACATGTTTTGGCTTGTTGTTAAATTTTTTTTGAAAAAATTGAGATAGCTGGCCTAGCTAATGTAATAAATGAAATAGTTAGTTATTACATGTTTAAAACACAAGACGTAATATGTCATTGTGGATGAAGGTGCTAGCGTGAGATTTGCTGTAGTCATATAAAATCATAAACAGGATGTACTTTGCAGCCTCGGCAATGTAACATTTTTTTCTGAAACGTCAACACCAATGCATAGTGTGTGAAAGATAGTGTCGTCACCGGATGCAGGTGTCTTCCGAGAAAGAATGTAAAGTTTCCATAGTGTGTTTAAGCGTACGATATCTGTGATATCGATAATTTAAGCAGTTCATATCTATACTTCACCTGAATTGGTCATCCGACCAAACCAGCTCCACTCCTGTGATGGAGATGTTTAACACTGTTATTTTTTGAGAATAAATACTTTTTAAAGTTACTAAGATGAACTTCATTTTCAAGACTTAACATCTTAAACAACACATACTCAATGTGTGCTTATAAAAGTAGCACACTAATATATATATATATATATATATATATATATATATATATATATATATATATATATATATATATATATATATATATATATATATAATATATATATATATATATATATATATATATATATATATATATATATATATATATATATATATATATATATATTATATATATATTAGTATACGCTACCCGTCAACTATTGGGGCTAAATACTTTGATATAAATATTCAAATATATATATATATATATATATATATATATATATATATATATGTATATTTATATATATATATATATATATATATATATATATATATATATACATATGTATACATATATATATATATATATATATATATATATATATATCAGCGTATATATATATATATATATATATATATATATATATATATATATATATATATATATATATATACTGTATATATACAAATATCAATCTATCTATCTCTCTATCTAACTATATATATATATATATATATATATATATATATATATATATATATATAAATATATATATATATATATATATATATATATATATATATATATATATATATATATATATACTGTATATATATATATATATATATATATATATATATATATATATATATATATATATATATATATATATATCATATATATTAGTATACGCTACCCGTCAACTATTGGGGCTAAATACTTTGATAGAAATATATACACACCTAAACACACGTAGATCCTATCTCTCCAATCCATTCCATTTTCCTAACTGCAATACGATAGTTTGGGCAATTTTTAAGAGATTTTGGTTTCATACCCTACCTTTCGGAGTACCTCCTATCACCAGGGTATGACTAGGTTGGCTAGGGCACCAGCCACCCATTGAGATACTACAGCTACAGAGTTTTTTTTTATCTTTTGACTCGCCAGATAGTACTACATTGGATCCTTCTCTCTGGTTATGGTTTATTTTTTCTTTGACTACACACACACAGCGAATAGTCTTGCTTATTTTTTACTTATTCTTCTCTGTCCTCATACACCTGACAACGCTGAATTGTTTAATTCTTCTTTACCCAAGGGGTTAACTACTGTACTGTAATCGTTGAGTATCCACTATCCTATTTTTAAGGGTAGAAGTGACTCTTTAGTTCTGGTCAGTAGCTCTTCTAGGAGAAGGACACTCCAAAATCAAACCATTGTTCTCTAGTCTAGGGTAGTGCCACAGCCTCTGTACCAGGGTCTTTGTCTTGGGTTGGAGTTCCTTTTTTGAGGGTATACTCGGTCACGCTGTTCTTTCTAGTTTCTCTTCCTATTGTTATGTTAAAGGGTTTATAGTTTATATAGGAGATATTTATTTTAATGTTATTACTCTTCTTAAAAACTTTACTTTTCCTTGTTTCCTTTCCTCGCTGGGCTATTTTCCCTGTTGGAGCCCTTGGGCTTATAACATCCTGCTTTTCCAAATAGGGTTGTAGCTTAGCAAGAAATAATAATAATAATGATAATTCATTACCGACGAATTGGTAGAAACTAAGTAGTAATAAGTTTGGTCATGCTGCTGTGTGTGACAGGATATATATATATATATATATATATATATATATATATATATATATATATATATATATATATATATATATATATATATATATATATATATATATATATTAGAGACTTTAAGATAGGAAGAGCAGACAATTAATGAAGAATGGTGTGATATTAAAAACATATATCAGTCAGTCGGTCGTCAAGTCTTGTGACACGCAGTAACAAGGAGAAAGCCATGAGTATCATAAGATACTTGGGATACTATAAAAAAAGAG
>NC_090737.1:78045071-78050071 GCF_036898095.1 Palaemon carinicauda
AGGAAATGGGGTGGGTTTTCGTATTGATAAAAATCTTCCTGGTACTTTAGAAGAATTATTTAGCACTAGTGATAGAAATGGAGGATTAACTATCAAACTAAATAAGGAGTATAAACTGAAGATCATTCAAACATGCACCAACAACATCCCACAAAAATGAAGAAATCGAAACTTTTCATGAAGATCTGGAGATATCAATGGAAAACCAAAGGACTCCATCAGCATCTGTTTTGGGGGATTTCAATGCTAAAGAGGTTAATAGAAGAGAGGAGAATCAACAGTAGGTAATTTTTGAGCAAGCACAAGATTGCATATAAAATTTGCTGAAATAAAATATTTTAAAATCATGAACACCTTTGCTCTTTATAAAAAAAGAAAAAAAAAAACATAGAGAAGCCGAAATGCAGTATGGAAAAAAATGAAATAGATTTTTTTATTTGTGAAAAATTCTGTTTAATTAGTTATGTAAGTCTTAAATGAGCCAAGCGATCATAAAATGGTGATAGGCAAACTTTCTTTTGCTTTGAGGAAAGAGAGAGAAAAAACAAAGTTAAAAAAGAGCGCGATAAGAGAATGATGTGATAGATTAGTTTAGAAATACAGTAGGTACTTCCAGCTACAGATCAAAAAGATGAGAGGAAATATTATCTGAAATATAGACGAAGTAATAATAATTGTAGAGGATTTCTATCCAATGCTATACAATATTAATATAAGATATAAATTTTGCCAAAAGAATAATTGAAACACCTGAGCCGGTACCAAAAGTAACAGTAAGGTAAGTAAGGGAATGATAAACAGGAATGAAAAGAGCCAAACCAGTTGGAGAAGATGGCCTAACATTTTATTTGATAATAGATATGGGATATTTCATAGAAGTGAAACCTGCTCAACTTTACACCAAATGTGTGCAAGAATGTTCAATACCTAGAGCCTGGGAAATCTTTATCATTAAATAAATTCACATAAGGGGGGCACAAGGGACCTGAAAAATTACCGCCCATTATGTTTACTCATTTACATACATACATCCATAGAAAGACAGCTTGACTTTATCGAATTATGAGATCAGGTAGGATTTAGAAGCATATATTCAAACACTGAACATATCCATATAATTTACTAGTTAATGGATACAGTAACTAAATATGACAAACCACTATAACCGACATTTATAGACTATGAGAAAGCTTTTATTTCTGTCAAAAACTATAAAGTATTGAAAGCCCTTCAAATATAAGCATAAGAGTAATCTTATGTTAGAACACTCTAATATATCCATACAGTAAGTGCAATAATCCTAAAAATACAAAAAGATAGCTAAACAATTTTAATTGAGAAAGGTGATAAAAAGGGAGACCTAATCTCTAATTTATTCGCAGCATGGCCAAAATAAATGTTTATGAATTTAGATTAGGAAAATGTAGAAACTATTATTAATTGCTTATATCTTAACTACTTATGATTTACAGATGGCGTACTAATGTTCAGTGAATTATGGGAAAAATTACAAAAGATGATAGAAGATTTAGATAGAGAGAGCAGAAATGTAGGAATGAAATTGAATATAAGTAAATCTAAGATAATGTTCAATGAAAATGCAGAAACAACATAAAATCGTTATAGACTACCCACTATAGGTTCTTAATGAATACACCTATTAAAGAAAGACGGGACGTGTTTTCCCAGGACACGAACCAAAATTCCATGAACGATAAGAATGCGATGGAGAGCTTTTGGTAAACAAAATGAAACACGAATGGAGGGACATGTATGAGCCCATGTTCTGCAGTGGAATAGGAACGGCTGATGAGGACTATGAAGGTATATATATATATATATATATATATATATATATATATATATATATATATATATATATATATATATATATATATATATATATATATGTATAAATACATATATAAATATACTGTATATATACTGTATATATATATATATATATATATATATATATATATATATATATGTGTGTGTGTGTGTGTGTGTCTGTGTGTGTCTGTGTGTGTATCTATCTATCTATCTATCTATCTATCTATATATATATATATATATATATATATATATATATATATATATATATATATATATATATATATATATTTCAAATAAGCCCTATACATTAATACTTTAATTTCTGGATTCTCTTAATGACCTCGGGATCAAAGCCCTATTCGAAATCACTCAAAGACTATAGAATCTAACCGGCCAGGTTTCGAACCCTGGTCCAGGATACTTGTGTGACATTGACCATACCACTCAGCCACGAAGAAAGATCAAAATCACTCAAAGACTATACTATCTGACCAGCCTTGTTTTGAGCCCTGGTCCAGGATACTTGTATGCCATTGACCATACTACTCAGCCCCGAAAAAAAGATATTTTTTCGTGGCTAAGTGGTAAGGTCAATGGCATACAAGTATCCTGGACCAGGGCTCGAATCCCAGCCTGTCAGATACTATAGTCTTTGAGTAATTTCGCCTGTGGCTCTGTTCCTGAGGTCATTAAGAGAATCCAGGCTTTAATATATTAAGATATACTGCTTATTTGAAATATGAAAAACACGCTTAAATATGTAAATTTATCATATATATATATATATATATATATATATATATATATATATATATATATATATATATATATATATATATATATATATTAATAAATATATATATATAAATATATATATATATATATATATGAATTTATATATATATATATATATATATATATATATATATATATATATATATATATACATAAATAAATATTTAGTATAGCATTAAAAAAATATATCAGTCAGTCACTGCCTATTGAAAGGGAATCCGGTGTGTTTCATATGACAAAGAATATTTGGTACTATAATATTTCATAAGTGATTAAATACCTTGGGGACCTTGCGTCTTGACGTTGCAGATTGAACACTTATATGTGGATAGTGAACCTCAAACTTTTTGGCGGCAAAAATGACTCTATTCAAGTCTTATATTAGTAATAAGATCATCTACTGGGATGCGGCGTCACATGAGACCTAGAAAAAGGCGTTTCGTTTCCAACTTTATTATGACTGAAAAAAGAAAAAAAAAAAATGCTCCTAAGTGTTTGCATGGCAATGGGTGTTTGTCGTTTTTTTTTTTCCAAATCTGCTGTAAGCACCTAATACTTTATACAACTGGTACCTTGTAAGCATTTCAAATGTACAAAAGGTTTATCGCGTTCATCAACCCATACTTGCACTTTTTTTTTTTTTTCAAACAAAATCATATCTCAAGACGAGTGTTTGCATGTTCCATTCTTCAGATTAAATCATGGATATATAAATCATAGAAAGTAACCATCTTTTCAGTTCAATTTCCCTCATGATGATATACTTTTGGCCAAATGTTTACAATGCTTACTTACGTGTATTACAAGTAAATTGATATTACGATAATTTATTAGGAAAGTTGGTATTATGAAACAAAGAAAAAATATATGTAATACAAATTTTATCACTGCACATTATCCATAAATTCTTGTTCGTCAACTTCTTGAAATATTGACTGTTTTGTAGTATGAAATTTCCTTTTCAAATACCTTTTCTCCGTATATTTTCATAATCCACCTAAAATATATAATTATTTTCCAATGTACAGTTTATCAGTGTTTTTACTCACTACAAATATATACGCATCTCCATGAAAATATGGCCATTTAATTAATTGAAAATATCCCTTTTTTCGTTTCTTAAGGTCAAAATGATAAATGTTCGTTTATGGATTTCTATGGTTAGGGAAATGCTTACAAAAGAATTAGAAATTAAATACTACGTATGTTTCCGAACACTATTTGACAAATTATGTAGTTTTAAGCCTATATGAAAAACTTACTGTGGGGTGAGGTGCTAAATCTAATCTTATGTTGTCAGGATCTTTGAAAACACCCTCTTGCATAATAACATGATTTCTCTTTTATGAATAGAATACAAATCCGGTATGAAACTCCTTCCATATTGCCGGAGAAAACCAAAAAACTTGAAAAAGTAAACTATGAAAATTAGATTAAAGGAAACATTCTCCTTATAAAGCAACGTTGTAAATCAAAGAAGTTCTATTGTTTACCCAACCAGATTATAAACCTTGTCATTAACCGATCACTGGCGTGGGGAACATGCACCATTACTTTCATAAACATTGGAGAATGAAAGAATACTTTTACTCAGATATAAGTACAGAAAAATAGAGTGAAACCGTATGAACATGTATAACAACGGAGATTGCAACGCAATTTTACCCAGTAACAAATACTTGGAGATAAACTATAACACAAAACTGAACTGTGAGTGATGGATTCAAAAGATTTCCATATTTTTGTCGAAAGATACATAAAAATATTCGTAAGAAATACACGCTTGTTGGCAATATACTTATTTCATATCACACCGACGTGTCTAGCGGTTACTTTTTTCTCGTTCACAATTATATAATTATGCGGTGGAAAAGAGGTTTAACTTTTATAATAGCTCTGTTATTCAAACTGTTATCATTTATAGACATCAGTAACTAGATAAGTTTATTACCGTTGTATAGTATCATCACATTAGAAATATACCGATTTATATGAAAATTATAAAAATAGTAATATGGTTAATCTCAGTTTACAATTTTCCATTAAAATATTTGTCACGAAAAGTAGGTCAGGGAAATAGAAATAAGAAGTTTTTTTTTTCCTTTAAATGAAAGATAAAACACATTAATATATTTGTATTCAGATGAAAAGAAACATTTTTCAATTATTATAATCTCTTTTGATGGTCATGATTCAATATAAATATGAAATTATGTAATTAAGGTAATAATCCAAAGACAAGTTTGAAACTAAGATATTATGCAATACACTTTAAAAAAGGTTAACGGGTTATTGCGTTTTCGAATGACCCTTTCAGATAGTCGACTATATTATTGCAACCCAAAGAATGGAAATATATATATATATAT
>NC_090737.1:78055071-78066306 GCF_036898095.1 Palaemon carinicauda
TCATTTGGCTTGCCGTTGAGGGAGGCGTATAAATTCAGTCCAATGTCGATCAGGTTAGGGCAATAGGTTTTCTGAGCCTACTATGGTTTTATTTACGATTTATAACTGGAATTGGTTTTCCAGTTTCAATTTTATCTTTGAATTTTCAATGGGTTTTATATTTCTAATATGATCTGATTTCTATTCTGCAGAGGACAATTTCCTAATGGTTTGAGTAATAGGGATATTTGATATTTTGGTAATAATGCATTGATCATGAAAAAGCAAGTTTTAAAATGCTTATATATATATATATATATATATATATATATATATATATATATATATATATATATATATATATATATATATATACACACATATATATATATATATATATATATATATATATATATATATATATATATATATATATATATACACACATATATATATATATATATATATATATATATATATGTATCTATCTATCTATCTATCTATCTATCTATATATATATATATATATATATATATATATATATATATATATATATATATATACATATATATATATATATATATATATATATATATATATATATATATATATATATATCTATATATATAGGTATATATATGTATGTATATATATATATATATATATATATATTTATATATAAATATATATATATATATATATATATATATATATATATATATATATATATATATATATATATATATATATATATATATATATATATATATATATATATGTATATATATATATATATATATATATATATATATATATATATATATATATATATATATATATATGTATATATATATAAATATATATATATATATATATAAATATATAAATATATATATATATATATATATATATATATATTTATTTATATATATATAGATATATATATATATATATATATATATATATATATATATATATATATATATATATATATATATATATAGTCACAAGAAATAACGTCATATTGAAACCATTGGGGTCAGGCCGGTGACCTCTTCCTCTGCCTTCGTTTGAGTAATAGTCATAGCACCGATCGACGCCCAGAGGCCATTGGCGTCTCATACATGATAACTATGTCCTTTTTCTGTCTCCAACTTTGTCGTTGCAGGTAAGGGGGGTGACGGATGATGCAGTTAGGAGACCGTTGCGAGATGCCCTCATTTCGAAGAGGGGACCCATTCCCAGGATCCCCCAGGCAAGATGGCACCAATCCCATGACGCCCATGGATCATGCCTTCTTCGCCTATCATGCCTTTGATCAGTTTGAAGAGAGCCACGATTAAGGGCTAACGTCCTTCCCGTTTGTGCCCGGGGCTAGAAAGATAAGCCTTTTATACTTATAGTTTTCATTGTAACGTAACGTAACTTATACTTGGTCTCACGGGGTTGTAGTCTCTGCCCAAACATAAATGTATATTGAATATGTGTAAGAACATTCATTCAGTAGTCAGGTAGAGGAATTGATTCGTACACTGTTTTTTCGCTACCACTAGTAATTGATTTAATGAAATTATATCAAGTGCTCATTGACTGTGTAATGATCTTTTGTCAAATATATTTAGAGTTGAAAGAACAAAATTGCATCTACTTTATCCCGTTTCCTGAATTATATTTATGAAAATAATTTGCCCGTGATATATATATATATATATATATATATATATATATATATATATATATATATATATATATATATATATATATATATATATATATATATATATACAGAGAGAGAGAGAGAGAGAGAGAGAGAGAGAGAGAGAGAGAGAGAGAGAGAGAGAGAGAGAGGAGGGGGGTTGGATTTCCATCTTCAGTTATCTTAACAAATGACAGGATTTAACCCAGCCTTTCATCAATCAAGGCAAATTATGCCCTAATTTGCATCCCATTTTCAGGACGAGACAATTAGCGTTATAATTAACGCCTCGTTATGCATCGTACATACACATAATTTAACTAATATCATGGAAGCATTTGTATGCAGGATAATTTCCAAAATCTCTCTACACAACTAATCATGTTACTCTCTAGGGGTAAATAGTTATGAATTATGTAGATTTTTGACAATGTTTATGGTTTCAGCATTTCCAGCTCCAACAAAATCGTCCTTGATGAATATTTTTAAATCAACGGTGGTCAGTAATTCATAAGGATAACCATCATGGCTATTCGTAAACTTTGAGAACTTAAGATTAATATGATTTTGCCCGTAATTTGATAAATGACTAATTAATAAGTTTTGGTATGCAAAAGCTACAGTAACCTCGATTATACAGTTGGAACTTATCATTTTCGAAATATTCTTTTTTAAATTAGCATAATTCTTATTATATCTATATAAGAGAATATTCCAAATCACATGGCCTTATTGGAAAATTAAAACCCCTTACGTAGGAGTTAAAAAATGAATCGATGTAGTGGAGTCAAAGAGACGTCGTTTGTAACTTAAAATTCTCTCTCTAGAAAATACCAATATCTTTTACGTCAAATGAGGTAACTTTTCTATGATAAAGAGAACGTATTATCAAAGTAAGTTTTCGGCGTGATAATTTGCTCTACTTTTAATAATCAACACACCACTTCATATGACCCCCTATTTGGTTTGGTCAGCAAATTAACCAAACGTAATCCTGGGACAGAAAAATGTGCAGGGAGTTACAAACATTATTCTATGAAAACTTTCTGAAAATCAAATGTCTTTTTTTTTCTTTTTCTTTTTCTATGGTTATCATTTTGAAGCACTAATTTTGATTTTGGTTCTTCTACTACGTTTTTTCATGCTGACTTTCCCATATTTACTCTCAAGATATTAGCATTCCTTATACGTAGATGGTATTGAACGTTTGTTTAATAATACTTATGTTTTACCAACACAAACACTCAATAAGTATATATATATATATATATATATATATATATATATATATATATATATATATATATATATATATATATTTGTGTGTGTGTGTATGTGTGTGTGTATAATATATATATATATATATATATATATATATATATATATATATATATATATATATATATATATATATATATATATATATATATATATATATGTATGTATGTATATATACATATATATATATATATATATATATATATATATATATATATATATATATATATATATATATATATATATATATATATATATATATATATATATATAACGGATTTTGAGCGAAGCGAAAAATCTATTTTTGTGTGAGATGGCCATGTCGTCCTGATGGAAGTTCCTATAGGGTAGCTTCCTAGGGTATATTACAACTACGGCGATATTCCCAGAGAATTTACCTTAAGGTACCAGAATTCTAACTCCTGGAGCGAGTATCCCTCGTGAAAGGGATATCGCGACATATCAGAGGACGTATTCTTGACACGCCACATGGCAATCTGCATCCAGGACAGAGATTTTGTCTGGTAGGAGGGATTGGCAAGAAACGAATTCGGGAAAGAAAAAGGGGAGCCGCTCCCAAGGCTTCCTTATCCTCCGATTCGTATGCGTGCCTGGCGCCAATCCTGGCGCCATCTGTAATCCTTGTAGCGTACACGAGGTGCTACAGATACTGTATGTAGGGAGGGGTCCTACAGCCCTTTCTTAGAAAGGCAAGGGCGGGTCAATCAGGACGACATGGCCATCTCACCCAAAAATAGATTTTTCGCTTCGCTCAAAATCCGTTTTTTGGGCTCAAGCCATGTCGTCCTGATGGAAGTGTACCAGAGCATTACTGTATCTGTGGATTCTCAGAATGTGCCGTACTCCCCGGAGGTAATTTTTCCCCGGTCGACTAGACCTAGAGACCTAAGATGTTACCGTTATACATCTTTTCAACTAACTATAAACTATGTTAGAGCTTCCTGCCCTCTACAGGGAAGAGTCCTACTAGACTCTGGAAAAGTCTCGAAGAGTACATATACCTCTGTATGAATACCAGGCAAGCTAATATAGTGGTCTCGCCCTATATTAAGTAAAGCATAGTTTGTAAAGAACCACTGCGTCAATATATATTGACCAGTAATCCGCACAATACTTGTATTGGACAAAGGTTTATATCCGCATAGGAAGAAACTAATAAAACCGCCCTCGTCCCTTTATGGGACGGAGTCCTCCCAATAGGGGACTACATAAACCAATGCAACATAGCTTGCATAACAGAACAATTCTATTAGAATTATCCCAGATAAGGTACATAGAATAAATGCTCAATTATACCAATAAATTGACACAGGTGAAAGAGACGCAAGGTTCTCAAGAACAAGTTTATTGACAGACAATAAATAGACAGGTTAACAGCAATTATATATATATATATATATATATATATATATATATATATATATATATATATATATATATATATATAAAAAGAGGATAACCCAAAACTTTAAGCATAAGTATGATAGTAAACAGAACTTGTTTATCTGAAAGAAAAAACATTAAATGCCACTTTTTTAAGATACCGAGGTATCAAGTCATAAAAGTCTGTATTACAAATCAATCACATTAGCGTTAAAAACGGTCGGCACACATGTCTGTACTTATGCTAGGTTCACCTTTAGAAAAGGAACAGTCTATGTGGGCACTCGGTGCCCTCATTTAGTTTGTAGTACAGTATGTACCTACACACTCACCCTGGACTTAATCGTCCCAATTAAGACCACTGTTCCTCGCAGAGTTAAACAGTAGGGTTAACTACGCGACCCACTGCTACCACAGATCTCTTTAGTTCCTCTACTTGCTTCGCATAGTGGCGAAAGAACACTCTGGAAGACTTCCAGCCCGTGTATGAACGGAGATGTTCAAAATCCATAAAATTAAAGAAATTTAGGGATGAGGCAACTTTCCTCGGATCGTGACCTGCGGGTGTACTGTCAGGATCCGCTCTGCGAATAAAATATGTGATTTTCGCTCTGAGTTGATTCAGAGATAAATTTGAGCCTGATGTTTCTCCCCTGAATAGTTGACCACCCTTGAAGTCTGAAGTTCTACGAAGATAGACCTTTTGGCATTCTACTGGACATAGAGATGCATCTTCTTTCAGAGGGCAGATTCTCCAGGGACCCCACCTGTTGGTGGGTAACTCATTCTTGGCGAGAAACGTAGGATCCGGAAACAGGTTCAGTTCCCCCCCATCCAGGAACTGAACACGACCTGCCTCTCTCTCGAGGGCTACGATCTCACTAACCCTGGCCCCGGACGCGAGTGCAAATAGGAAAATAACTTTCTGTGTCAAATCCTTTAACGCACATTCTTCATTGCTCAACAGGGAGGCGAAATAAAGAACTTTGTCTAAAGACCATGAGATGCTGAAGGTCTGAGCCTAGCACAGGCTTTCGGAACTTTATTAAAGATCTCGTTACCTAGGTCGATCTGGAAGGCAAATAAAATGGGTCTCATCAAAGCAGATTTACACACTGAAATCGTGTTAGCTGCCAACCCTTGACCATGGAGGTGGATGAAGAAAGATAAGCAGAAGTCTGTTGAGATCTCCTGCGGATTCTTTGCCTTTACAAAGGCCACCCATTTTCTCCAAGATGACTCATATTGCCTTCTAGTCGATTTGCACTTATATTCCTCTAGGAAGTCTATGCTGGCTTTCGAAATCCCGAAACGCTTTCTCACCGCAAGGGCGAGAAAATCATGAGCTGCAGGGTCCGGGTTTTCTGTAATGAAGCGCAGACAGTCGACTTCTGGACTCGCTGGGTCAGAACTGGATGTGGTAGCGGCACAAACTTCAACTGTAGTTCCAACGCCAAGGGGAACCACATGCTGTTCGGCCACTTGTGGGCCACTATTGCCGCTACCCCCTTGAAGGATCTCAGTTTGTTGAGGACCCTCAACAGAAGGTTGTGAGGGGGGAACAGATAAATCCTGGACCATCTGTTCCAGTCGAGGGACATCGCGTCCACTGCTTCCGCTAAGGGGTCCTCGTACGGGGACACGTACAGGGGCAACTTCTTGTTGTCTTTTGTCGCAAAGAGGTCTATCTGCAGTTCTGGGACTTGATTCAGAATGAAGGAGAATGATCCTGCGTCTAAGGACCATTCCGACTCTATCGGTGTGAACCTGGATAGAGCGTCCGCTGTCACGTTGCGGACTCCTTGAAGGTGAACTGCCGACAGGTACCACTTCTTCTTTTCCGCCAATCGGAAAATGGCTAACATCACCAGGTTGAGAGGTGGTGACCTCGACCCTTGTCGATTCAAGCATCTCACAACCACCTCGCTGTCCATCACCAATCTTATGTGGATCGAGTGACGCGGAGAGACTTTCTTTAAGGTAAGGAGCACTGCCTAAAGCTTCTAGAAAGTTTATGTGAAAGGTCCTGAATAGCTTGGACCAAGTCCCTTGGACTTTTTTCCGATGAGAGTGACCTCCCCATCCCTCCTTTGAGGCGTCTGAATTAATCGTCATCGACGGGGGAGGTGGCTGAAGAAGAACAGACTTCTTTAGATGTCTGGCTTGGGACCAAGGCCTGAGAAGAGTACGTAGCCGAGGCGGCACTGGTCTTCTCAGATCTCTTCGCGCGTTTGATGCATACCTTCTCCAAACTCCGGTTGCATCCTTTAGCTGTGCTCTTAGCACTGGGTCTGTCACCGAAGCAAACTGGAGAGAGCCTAGTACCCTCTCCTGTTCGCGTCTTGATATCCTTTCGGAATCTAGAAGTCTCTTGACAGAGCCCGCTATCTCCTTCCTTTTCTTCGTCGGGATGGAGAAACAGTGTGACAAAAGGTCCCAGTGGATTCCCAGCCACTGGAACTTTTGGGATGGAGAAAGTCGAGACTTTTTTCTGTTGATCTTGAAGCCTAGGTACTCTAAGAACTGGATCACCTGACTGGAAGCTTGCAAGCATTCGGTCTCGGATGCTGCCCACACCAGCCAGTCGTCCAGGTAGGCTACTACCTGAATTCCCTTTAGGCGTAATTGTTTGAGAGCTACGCTCGCAAGCTTCGTGAAAATCCTTGGGGCTATGTTTAGCCCGAATGGCATGGCTCTGAAGGCGTATAGTCTCCGTTGTAGCCTGAACCCTAGGTAGGGAGAGAGTCGACGGCTGATTGGGATGTGCCAATAGGCGTCTGACAAGTCTATAGAGACTGAGTATGCCCTCTTGGGCAGTAAGGTCCTTATGTGTTGCAGTGTTAGCATTTTGAATTTGCAATTCACTATGAACTTGTTGAGTGGCGACAAGTCCAGAATGACTCTGAGCTTTTCCGAGTCTTTCTTGGGAACACAAAACAGCCTCCCTTGGAATTTGATGGACTTCACCTTTCGGATCACCTTTTTCTCCAACAGTTCTTGAACGTACTCCTCCAGAACGGGGGTGGAGTGTTGGAAAAACCGAAGGCACGGGGGTGTAGTGCTGTACCAACTCCAGCCCAGTCCATTCTTGAGTAGGCTTTGGGCCCAGGGATCGAAGGTCCAACGATCCCAAAATTTCATCAGTCTCCCTCCTACCGGTATCATTTCACTTGGACTGCTGTCCTGAGGTCTTGCCTCCCTGACCACGACCACCTCTGAATCCCCTTCCCCTTGAGGGGCGCCTAGACGAGCCTCTGGCTGTTCCTCTAGGCTTTGCTCGAAAGGAAGAAGACTGTCCTTCGAACGTTGGGGTAAATGCCGTGGACTGACCTGGCACAGCCTGGGGTACCCACTGAAAAGTGGTCGGGGTTTGCGCCACCATCTGGGGCACTGGAGGCAATGGCAATTGCAGTTGCTGTTGCTGTCTAAAAGGCTTGGCTGGCCGAGACGGTAGCATAGTCCTCATATTCTTCCTCTTTGGTTGAGGACCCTCATCCGGGGAAGACTTTCTTTTGATAGCCAGGCCCCACTTCTGGAGAAGGTTTCTATTCTCCACAGCGGCCTTATCAACAACTTCTTTGACCACATCGGTAGGGAAAAGGTCTTTTCCCCAAATGTTGGAGGAGATTAACTTCCTTGGCTCGTGCCTCACCGTAGCCCCGGTGAACACGAACTCCCTACAAGCTCTCCTTGCCTTGACGAAGCTATAAAGGTCCTTCGTCACTGTAGCTAGGTGAGACTTAGCCACCACCATGAACATTTCATGGACCTTGGGGTCACTTGCCATCGTCTCAAGAGTAGTCTGATGAGACATTGAGGCAGCCAGTCTTTCTTTTGTCTCGAACTCTCTTCGTAAAAGAGAGTCGGACAGCTTGGGGAGGTCCTCTCCAAATTGCCGTCCGGCAATATCAGCCTCCAACTTTCCCACTGAGAACGTCAGATAGACATCCTTCCAGTCTTTGTGGTCCATAGGCAGGGCCAGCGACAAGGGTTTACACTCCTCCAGGGAGGGGCAAGGCTTGCCGGCCTCGACTGCCTTTAGGACAGCCGCAAACCCTTTCTGTAAAAAGGGGAAGGCTCTAGCAGGAGAGGACACAAAGGAAGGGAGCTTCTTGCTCAATGCAGCTACCTTCGAGTTAGAGAAGCCCCTCTCCTTCATCGAGGATGAAAGTAGGGCTTGAGCCTTAGCGTGGTCCATAATTATGACCTCCTTCGGCTCTGTCTCCTCCCTTGAAGCTGGTTCTTTTCTCAGCAGGACATAGCAGTCCGGATATGATGCCTTGCTGGGCCAGAATTCCACCTCCTCTAGGGGAACTGAACCCAGCTTATCCGAGATGACGATCTTTCCAGTTGTCATCGGCATGTGCTCAGCATACCTCCATGGGTTAGCATCTGAGCATAAGGGAAGGTCTCTCACATTGAGCCTTTTCCGGGGCCCATGTGATTCTGCCAGGGACTGCATCCGCAGTTCCATAGCAGCCGCCTTCTCCTGATTCTCCTTCTGCATTTGTTGGATCATTCCAACAATTGAAGAGAGGGCCTGTCCCAGTTCTACTGGGAGACCGGCCGATGTTGAGGGAATAGGCTCCGGAATCTGAACCGGAGTAGCCGACACCTCGTCGACCTCATCCTCTACGACGTCCGGGGTTTTAACTTCATCCTGACCTTCTGCCAGGAGGTCTTGTTCCAAACGCTCGTCCACGTCAGACATCCTGTCATCTAACTGGATGTCTTGCATCGCGACCGCGACTTCAACGTCCACCTGGACCTGATCTTGGGGGATCTCCTCTTGAGGCCGGGGAATCACTGCATCAGCTGATGCCTTGGGAAAAAGATACGCCCTCATCTTCTCACTTGGAAGATAAGGGCCAGAGGTGTTCTTTTGGAAGCCCCTTACCCAGGTACGAAGCTTCTCCCTTGCTATATCCCTTGATTCCGCCGTCCTAGGGGAATCAAAAGCCTCAGTAATCAGGTTAGTGCATACAGTACATACCTGAAGGTCCCAATACTGGAGATCATCCTTGGAGACAGCGCATGCTGCGTGTCTCCTACAACACTCATGTCCGCAGAGGTACTTGCTGTGGACGTTGCAGAAAACATTTCCGCACTTCGGAGGGTCCTCCTGTAAAGAGAAGAAATTTCCATGAGTATCAAGTGAACTATGTATCACTGGATATGCATAGTATAGCATAACAATTCATAAAGGAAAGACACACACTTTTGTTTCCCTCACAACCCATTGTTGCAGCCTTCCAGATAATAAAATCAAATGGTTAATCTCTTCTAGAGTAACCAATGCAAGGTTTCCAGAGGAAACAGGTGGAGCTCACACCTAAGCAATGATTTTAAAATCCTGGATAATAGACAGGAAAGAACTCACTTTCCTATCTGTAGGGCAACAGCAAAGGGATGTGCAAGAAAACACAATAGTGTTAGAACACACAGTGCTGTACCAAAACCCTTACCATAGATTTCTTCTAACTGTATGCCGGCCGGCACACACCATAACTAGCTTTAAAGTATACTACTTAACAGCTATAAGGTGGCAGCACTCTGGTTCAAATGCATGTGCCGGCCGGCAGCAACTGCCGGCCGGCAACAGCCAATGTCGGCCGGCAATGGCTGCCGGCCGGCAATGGCTGCCGGCCGGCAACTACACAAGGTAGTACCCAGCTGCCGGCCACACTCTTGGTGACCGGCAGACAAGGGCTGACATAAGCCGGCCGGCAAAGGTACAAGACCGATGCCAGCCGGCAGCAAAAGAACCAGAGGACTACACCTGCCCGGCTGCCGGCCTCATAGGCCGGCAGCCGGGCCGGGTACAGCACTAGAAGAAAAATAGAATGGATGCCGGGATAAGAGTGTACACAACCTCCCAGCCCGGCAATCCGAAAGAGTGCATATAAGGAAGGGGAGAATCTAATTCAGGCTTCCTGACCAATGCCGTCTGGCTCTACAGGCAGGCATGGATGAGGGACCAAGAGAGGTCCGGGCAGCACTCAAAAATATAAGACCCTTGCCGGCCGGCAGCTCTGCTGGCCGGCAAGGGGCTGAGTCAATTCCACATCCTAACCTATACTAGGTCCAGATGTAGAACGACGTACAGTACAGTAATGGCTAGGCCATTACGGAGAAAGAGGGGGAAGGGACAAGAGGGTCCTACCAACCTTGCTTTAGTGACAGATCACCCGCAGCCAAGAAACTTATCTTAGCCTAAGGGAGATCTAAGGGGGAAGGCCAGCAATACTTGCCAGCTCCCAGAGCACCAAAGCAAGGAAAGTGTTGCTACTCCCAGGGAAAGAAACTTATCCTCCCTCGAGAACAGCAACAAGGACTAGTCTTGTAGATCACAAAAGAAGGAATCATATCCACAGAAACCTTCGGTAGTGACCTAAGGGGGCTAAGCTCCCTTTGTCTGTGTCAGGCCAGCGAGGGGGACTCTGCCCCAAGCCAGACAAACACAGACTCAGACTAAAAAACTCTGTTGTTCTGTCCCTCTTTGAACCATACTACAGGAACAGGAAGGTACAGTAACACCCCAGTATAGTTTTATCGAAAATGAATTCGGAAAAAACCACTTAGGGATAAGCCCAAGGCTTAAACAGAGGGAAGGGATTGCATACCTTCTCCGAAGAAAAGAAAGCAACCGGGGAGTATGATAAAGTATACTAAGGCTCCATAAGCAACTAGCCTAGGCACCAAGAAAATCGATTACCTAAATCACCGAAACTCACTCGTATACTATCTTGGAAATATTCCACACAGTCTTAAATGTATAAAACATAGCCTAAAGCTTCAATAAAATTTTTATTAACTCGGAAAAACCAAAATTGCATGAAGTACTACTAGGCTACATGGCCTAGCGTAGGCCAGAATGG
>NC_090737.1:78084306-78104306 GCF_036898095.1 Palaemon carinicauda
CACTGGTATAAGTTGCTGTACCACCAGATGCATTCAGCCTCCTAGCTAACAGCAACACTGGTCACTTAATACTATGATGAGTACACTGGGCAGCTCAGCACACCACAAATACTGCAGAACCACAGCATGCAGAAAATCCATGTGCTTTCCAGAGCCTGCCCATGCTGAACTAACAAAGGTGCCAAGGCGGGCATAAATCGCGGCCTTTTGGGCAGAGGCCAACAATAACAATACAATATTTTTCAGTACCAACTCAATACTTCTTTTCATATAAAAAAGTAAACAAAAAATGTATACAGTTTTCCATTCAATAGAAATATTCAATTCAAAATAGTGCACAGAAGTATATAATTAAATACAAAACAAACATCAGGCAATCCCGACGCTCGCTTATCCCCTCATCCTTATCATCAACAAAGAAAACGTGTAGCGCCAACTTAACTAAAAACGTAAAACGCTGTGGCATATACTACACCGCCCCCTATTTTGTAGTATACAAAATACACCGCAAATATGCCACATACACAGCACGCCATATGAGCAGCGCACGGCGTTCACTCTTTTTCCAATGGCACTCCACTGTCATCACACTCCGTTTCAAGGAGAAGGCACGTTTTCTGCACTGGACGTAAGTACAACCCACACTCAGTCTTAATCTTGGCTTCTCTAACTCGGTTGTCAGAGTCTCGAGTCACTTCCAAGACTCGCACAAAAGGCCACGAGCCTCTGGGGAGACGTTCGTCGGTAGTTAACACGATGTCGCCAACTTGGATGTCTCGCCGTTGGACGGTCCACTTCTGTCTTTCTTGAAGCAATGGAAGGTACTCCCTCAGCCATCGCTTCCAGAATTGGTCTGCAAGATATTGCGCTTGACGCCAGCGGCGCCTAACATACAAGTCCTTCTGGTCAGTCTTCGTTACTGGGAGCACTGCACGCTTCAGAGTCAACAGCATACTAGGCGTCAACGGCAGTGGACAGTCTGGGTCGTCGTTTACCTTGGTTAGGGGTCTTCCATTCACCAAAGACTCCGTTTCGCAGAACAGAGTCGATAGTGTGTCGTCAGTGGTGACCTGCTGCAGGCAGGTTGCACTGAGAGCTCTTCTCACTGAGCGTATGAGGCGTTCCCAGACTCCTCCGAAGTGTGACGCATGTGGCGGGTTGAAACGCCACTCAATGCCCTTAGCTGCTAGGGTTTGGGCAATTTCCTCTTCCTTGAAGTCTTGAAGAGCTTCCTTCAGCTCTCGGTCAGCTGCGACGAGGTTGGTACCGTTGTCTGACCATATTCTCTTGACAGCTCCTCACCTGGCCGTAAATCTTCTCACTGCATTCACAAAGGAGTCTTGATCCATCGAGCTGAGAACCTCCAGATGAATTGCTCGCACTGTCAGGCAGGTAAAAATGGCTCCCCAGCGCTTCACTGTAGAGCGCCCTTGCTTCACAAAGAAGGGACCGAAGCAGTCTGCCCCTGTATTGGTGAAGGGAGGGTCCCCCGGACAGATCCGGTCAGAGGGCATGTCGGCCATCATTTGATTCACTGGCCGACAACTGAGTCTTCTACAGATGACACAGTCATGTATCACTGATCTAACTACCGAATTTCCATGAACGATCCAGTAGTTTTTTCTTAGTTCAGCCATAAGATGGTTTTGCCCACAATGGCTGTTTGTTTCATGGGTCCATCGCACCATCTTCCTCACAACTGGCGACTTGGATGGAAGAATGATGGGGTGCTTACAGCACTAACTGATGGTGGCTTCACAGAGTCTTCCACCAACCTTCAGCAAGCCTTCTTGTAGAAGTGGTCGCAACTTGCAAATCTTGATGGATTTCTTCACCTTGGATCCTTCTTGGAGAGTGATTTGATCTCACTCCCATACTCTTGAGCTTGAATCTTCTTCCATATTATGGTTGTTGCACAATTCATCTCGTTTGCAGATAACACTTCTGATCTACTCTTGGTTCCTAATCGCCTCAGTCGAGCGATGATTCGCACTATCTTGGTCCATGAAGAGAACTTGGCAGCAATCTTCTCCACTAAGATTGGTTCCGGCACCACCATACTGAATATGGGTGCAGACTGCTTAACTTCTGGATCTCCATCTAGTTCTGCTCGCTTAACATCGTCAGGAAGAGCTGGCCATCTGTCCTGCTCTTGACACAGGAACTCTGGTCCTGTCAGCCACAGCGACGACTCCAGCAAGCTGTCCACATCAAGGCCCCGAGAGGCCAGGTCTACAGGGTTCGCAGAGGTGTTCACATACCTCCAAGCGGTGATGTCACTGAGGTCGCGGATGAGGTTCACATGGTTGTTCACAAACGTGTGGTATCTTGCAGACAGGTTACGGATGTACTTCAGGACAGACGTACTGTCGGTCCAGAACACTGAGTCACACAACTCCAAATCGAGTTCTGACCTGATCTTGCAATCAAGTTGAGCTGCCACAGCAGCCGCAGTCAATTCCATTCGTGGAATACTCGGTCTCTTGAGGGGAGCTACACGAGCTCGACCCATAACCAGTGTACTGTTCACTTGGTTATTCTTGCTTACCGTGCGCAGATACGTGGCCACACCATATCCTGCCTGGCTTGCGTCCGCAAAATGGTGAAGTTGGTACGATGATACCTCCCCAAAGTCTGGAGGCACCAAGCTTCTTCTGATCTTGAAGTCTCCTAGACACTGAAGCTGGGAAGTCCATCTGCTCCAGCGATTTGCTTCGTCGTTGTTCATTTCTTCGTCCCAAGGTAAGTTGCGACGACACAGTTCTTGTAGTAACGTCTTCCCTTTCAGGGTGAAAGGTGCGACAAAACCAAGTGGATCATACAAGGAAGCCACTACAGAGACAACTCCTCTTCGCGTCCTAGGCTTCTCCTTCAGGTTGATCTTGAAGGTGAACTCATCACTGCTCATGTCCCAGTGGATACCCAAAACGCGCTCCGTAGGCAGCTCGTCCTTACTGAGGTCCAATGTAGCCACTGATTTATCTCTCTCCCCTTCAGGCACGGCAGCGAGAATGCACTTGTTGCTAGATGTCCACTGGTTCAGCCGGAATCCTCCATCAGCACAGAGTCCAATGAGGTCTTTTGTCAATTGGATACAGTCTTCCTCGCTGTCCATTGACTTCAAGTTGTCAACGTAGAAGTTGCGTCGTATGGCATGGCAAGCGTCTTCACCATACTTGTCACCATAGTCCAGTGCTGCCTCTCTGAGGCAGAAGTTGACTACACTTGGGGACAATCGCGCTCCAAACACATGTGAAGTCATCCTGAACTCTTGAATAGCTTGATTGGTGTCTCCACCTGGCCACCACAGGAAGCGTAAAGAGTCCCTCTCGTCTTCTGGCACCTTGACTTGATGGAACATTTCTTGCATGTCCGCAGTAACAGCATGTTGTCCTTCCCTGAAGCACAGCAGCACTCCAGCAAGACTACTGGTGAGATCTGGTCCCTGCATGAGGTGGTCATTGAGTGAGGTCCCAGCATGCTTAGCCTTAAGGTCGAAGACAACCCTAAGCTTGTCCTTGGTAGGGTGTTTGACCCCATGGTGCGCCATGTAGTTCACACGGCCATCACTGCAATTCAGCTTGTCGACTGGGACAAGCTCAGCGTACCCTTTCAAAAGGTACTTCTCTACTTGTTCGACGTATATAGTCTTGTACGTTTCATTTGCCTCAAATTTCTTCTTTAAGGAGTGAGCCCTACGTTCTGCCATGGCACGGTTATTAGGTAGAGGCTCAGTGTCACAAAAGGGTAAACAAGCAACATACCTGCCATCTGTCTGGACAACAGTTTCATCCAGCAAAGACAGGAATCTCTTGTTTTCAAAATAATCTTCTATCTTTGAGAGTGTCTCTTTCTCCCAAAAGTCTTGGTTGAAGTTGCGTTGCAGAAGTTCTGTTGTATCATCCACAGTGCACACATGGAACAGAGGGGCAGTACCTGAAGTTGATCTAGTTCCTGTTGGGCCGAAAACAACCCACCCTAGCTTGGTCAGGTAGGCAGATGGCTCGTCCTTCAGCCCATGGCACTGGTCTAGAATCACTCTGTTCAATGTCGTGTCTAGCCCAATGATTAGCTCTACTTGACGATGATCTTCAGGTAGACTTTCTACTTCCAGGTCACTCAGATGTGGCCACTTGGTCAGCCATTCTTGACTCATGGCATGGTCCATAGACACATTGATCTTGTCAGCCACGAACACGTCGGTCACATGCTCTCCTTCATCAGTATTAACCCTGGAACGGTACGGTGGGTTGTCCGCGACCGCGAGCGTAAAAAAAAAAGAGGTTTTTCTCACGTGACTCACCCCCGTGACTGAATTTGTGGGTGATCGACCTGCAGTAGGTGTCTCGCCTACACGCTCTAGTAGTGTCCAGATGTGCATTGCTGTAGCTGTACTCCTTCCCCGATTTCTGAGACGCGTCGGGGTCCAGAGCGACCGAGTTTACCCTTCTAAGGTAATTTGCATAATTATCAAAGTTATTACGTATTATGAAATTGTCGTAGAATGGTGCAACTTGTATAGGTTATCAGTTGTGGAAAGTCTTGGTGGATTGTTTGGCTACCATGTGCATGATTTTTTTTTTAGTTAAAATGTCGTTCATCACCACGAGGACCCTTTTACCGCGAGTGCCCCTTTTTCATTTTTTTTCATTTTTTGCCAAGTCATTTTTCCGTAAGATATTGCCAAATAGTGTCGTAAAACTTTTGCTTTTTTAGTGTTGGAAAGTGTGTCTAGATGATCTGGCTACCCATGCGTGACTTTGTTTTTGTCAGATACGACGTAGTTATTGGTATATTGGGTATTTAACTGCGGTTGCCAATTTCTGTTTTTTTTCAATATTTGTAAAAATTTACTACGTAGTAAGGAATTGCCGTATATTATTGATTTTTTTTTCATGTTTATGTGTTAGAAAGTGTGCCTTGATGGTTGGGCTAACACGTGCATGTCTTTTTTTTTTATCTGAGATGCCGTATATTAGAATGTTGGGCATTTTTCCGCGAGTGCCCCTTTTTCATTTTTTTTCATTTTTTTGCCAAGTCATTTTTCCGTAAGATATTGCCAAATAGTGTCGTAAAACTTTTGCTTTTTTAGTGTTGGAAAGTGTGTCTAGATGATCTGGCTACCCATGCGTGACTTTGTTTTTGTCAGATACGACGTAGTTATTGGTATATTGGGTATTTAACTGCGGTTGCCAATTTCTGTTTTTTTTTCAATATTTGTAAAATTTACTACGTAGTAAGGAATTGCCGTATATTATTGATTTTTTTTTCATGTTTATGTGTTAGAATGTGTGCCTTGATGGTTGGGCTAACACGTGCATGTCTTTTTTTTATCTGAGATGCCGTATATTAGAATGTTGGGCATTTTTCCGCGAGTGCCCCTTTTTATTTGTTTTGCATTTTTTTGCTTAGTCATGTTACCGTAAGGAATTGGCAAGTAGTGTCGCAAAACTTATATTTTTATAGTGTTGGAAAGTGTTTCTAGATGATCTGGCTACCCATGCCTATTTTTTTTTAGCCAGATATAGCGTATATATAGGTGTGTTCGATTTTCCTGTGATTGCCACTTTTTCGTTTTTTCCCATTTCTTTCAAAATTACTACGTACTAAGGAACTATCACAGAGTAATGATTCATTTTTTATGTTTATTTGTCGGAAAATGTGCCTTGATGGTTTGCTTAGCACGTGGCTGAAATATTTTTTTTCTGAAATGCCGTATATTAGAATGGCCATTTTTCCGCGAGTGCCCCTTTTTATTTGTTTTGCATTTTTTTGCTTAGTCATGTTACCGTAAGGAATTGGCAAGTAGTGTCGCAAAACTTATAATTTTATAGTGTTGGAAAGTGTTTCTAGATGATCTGGCTACCCATGCCTATCTTTTTTTTTAGCCAGATATGGCGTATATATAGGTATGTGTTCGATTTTCCTGTGATTGCCACTTTTTCGTTTTTTCCCATTTCTTTCAAAATTACTACGTACTAAGGAACTATCACAGAGTAATGATTCATTTATATGTTTATTTGTCGGAAAATGTGCCTTGATGGTTTGCCTAGCACGTGGCTGATTTCTTTTTTTTTTTCTGAAATGCCGTATATTAGAATGTTAGCCATTTTTCCGCGAGTGCACCTTTTTATTTGTTTTGCATTTTTTTGCTTAGTCATGTTACCGTAAGGAATTGGCAAGTAGTGTCGCAAAACTTATATTTTTATAGTGTTGGAAAGTGTTTCTAGATGATCTGGCTACCCATGCCTATCTTTTTTTTTAGCCATATATGGCGTATATATAGGTGTGTTCGATTTTCCTGTGATTGCCATTTTTTCGTTTTTTCCCATTTCTTTCAAAATTACTACGTACTAAGGAACTATCACAGAGTAATGATTCATTTATATGTTTATTTGTCGGAAAATGTGCCTTGATGGTTTGCCTAGCACGTGGCTGAATTTTTTTTTCTGAAATGCCGTATATTAGAATGGCCATTTTTCCACTAGTGCACCTTTTTATTTGTTTTGCATTTTTTGCTTAGTCATGTTACCGTAAGGAATCGGCAAGTAGTGTCGCAAAACTTATAATTTTATAGTGTTGGAAAGTGTTTCTAGATGATCTGGCTACCCATGCCTATCTTTTTTTTTAGCCAGATATGGCGTATATATAGGTATGTGTTCGATTTTCCTGTGATTGCCACTTTTTCGTTTTTTCCCATTTCTTTCAAAATTACTACGTACTAAGGAACTATCACAGAGTAATGATTCATTTAGATGTTTATTTGTCGGAAAATGTGCCTTGATGGTTTGCCTAGCACGTGGCTTAATTTTTTTTTCTGAAATGCCGTATATTAGAATGTTAGCCATTTTTCCGCGAGTGCCCCTTTTTATTTGTTTTGCATTTTTTTGCTTAGTCATGTTACCGTAAGGAATTGGCAAGTAGTGTCGCAAAACTTATATTTTTATAGTGTTGGAAAGTGTTTCTAGATGATCTGGCTACCCATACTTATCTTTTTTTTAGCCAGATATGGCGTATATATAGGTATGTGTTCGATTTTCCTGCGATTGCCACTTTTTCGTTTTTTCCCATTTCTTTCAAAATTACTACGTACTAAGGAACTATCACAGAGTAATGATTCCTCTAGATGTTTATTTGTCGGAAAATTTTGTTTACTTCTTTTTTGATTGAATATCATCAAATTTTTTTAGCTAAAATATTATATTGTTTTACATTTTTTTTTCGATTTTATTTCCCTTCAAAAACTTTTTTTGGGGTTAGAATTTTAATTTAATAGTCGTAAAATAATCGACAATTATCCAGCAACCCACCATACAATTTTTATGCATATCCAAGAATAATTAGATTAGTAAATAACACCTTGAAATTGACATACCCTTCCTACATTTCAAGTGGCAGATTAGGGAGTCTGAGTCAGTGTGGTTGGCGGCCATTTTGTGGACATATCCGAAGCGTAAGTTGCCTTATCTATATATATTCTTGTTCCCTATAGAATTTGTGATATTTTGGTATATTTTTACCTGCATAAATATCATATTATATAATAAATATATGTATTTATTTACGAAATTTCTAAGTACTCAAAAAATTACCTTTAGATATGGCCCCTGATATAAATGTAATTTACAAAATAATGAAGATTTTTTTACATATTTATATTTTAGGATAACATATGTTTATTCCCTAAAAAAATTAGCCACTTCCTATTTCATTTGGGTACCCAAAAAAATTCACGAAATTTGGACAAATTTTTTTGGCCAAAAAAAGTTACCCTTTTTTTCTCATTTCAGATCTTCACCTTCATGGGTCTGACTTCATCCAAAATACGTCAAGATGTGTCCTAAACATTCAAGAATCAATTCCTAAAAGGATTTGTGTATATATGTATAAACTTTTTTTTATGAATTTTTATGTAAGGTCTTTTTTTTCTACTTAATTTTTTAAAATATTTATAATAAATAGTTTTTCTGCAGATGAGTAGTATTTATCTTTACAGTTGTTTTAAGCATTCATTGAAGTTTTTTTTGGCAAAAGAAAAAAGGAGGTTACTGCAAAAACTGATTTTTCAAGAATTTTTTTTGGCGTCGGGGTCGCGCGCGTCCGAGTATACCCTTAAAGGGGTGTCCGAGGAGCGTACCTATCCAGGGTTAATATTACCAATGTGTAGGGACAGAACTTCCTTACAAGTGAAAGTCCCTGCTTCAGTTGCAATGATCTGGTTGCAATGGTCTTCCTTTGAGACCCATTCGGTCTATCACGCTTCTTGCTGCCAATGTTGGGGCAGCTCCACTGTCGATGAATCCATAGGTTGCATGGATGCCATTTATGAGAACAGGTAAGAAATTCAGCATTGTTCTTCCCTTAGGTAACTGGCTTGCACACACAGAGAACATAGGTTGCACATTTGGGGCTGCAGCACTCTTGCCAGCTGTAGCAGTCGCACCACCTTCTGTAGCACCAACTGCTTTCTCACCACCCCCAATAGCACTTTTGCCTCCAACATGGGCCGCACCTGTATTGCTTGCAGTCTTAGGTGGACTATGCAGCATGGTATGGTGCTTGTGAGATCCACACTTTTCACAGATGGATGCATCTTTACATTTTGCATATGAATGTTCACCATTAAGACACCTGAAGCAGTATCTTGCCTTCTTTATCACCTCCTAGCGATCTGGAAGCTTCAACCTCTCAAATTTGAAGCACTCTTTAAGTTCATGGTCCTCCTTAGTGCAGAAGGGACACCATTTCCCTCTAACTGGTGAAGCCGTGTGGTGCACAGGTAAGGTCTTAGGCCTGACAGGCTTGGATGGCTTCTCAGTAGGCTTCGGGGTACGACGGTCGCACTCATAATAAGAGAGATGCTTGGCAATAATGCCTGTTTCTTAATGTACTCTATTAGAGCTGGAAGCTTGAACTTATATTCCTGGCATTTTGCTACCCATCTCACTCTCAGTTGGTATGGGAGCTTTTCAACAATCTTCTTCATTGTTTCTTGAAGCTCTATTCGATGGTAGTTATTACCAAGTGCTGCCTTAACTGTCTTAAAACATGCAGCATAATTTTCCAGGCCATCAATATCACCTGCATTAATCTCCTTCCAATCAAATAGCTTCTTGACATAAGCATCTGACAGGTCATTGTCATTCTTGTATTTACGACACAATATCTCCCAAGCACAATCATACCCAATGTCAGTGGGTAGATGGAAACAGTTCTCAATCAGGTTCTTGGGAGTACCATCTAAACAATTGTATAGATGAGTTAGCCTTCGTGCAGGGTCGTTGGTATTACACTCCACAATCCAGGTGAAAGAATTCTTAAACATGGAGAATTTGGTTAAGTCTCCGCTGAAACGCTCCAGCTTCATCTGTGGCAGCTGCATTCGTCGTGTTAGTTCTTGCTGACTAGCTAGTGTACAATCAAGAGCCTTTACTTTTTCAAAAGTTTGCAGATCTGCTTGTGACACATCCCGAGTTAAGGGAACACGTCTTGGCACAAAAAGCCGTCGCATCTGGGGCCAATGGAGTTGAATGATGTTCAAGACCATTCAGGTCATACGTCACACTGTGGACGTTTGTAGGATTCACATATGCTTCATGAACCCTGCTGATTCTCCCACTCTCATAGTGAGAATTTACATCACTTCTCCACTGCTCAATCCCTTTGACATCCAACTGAACTGATGAGTCCCTCTTCTCCCGTTGTGAAGCATTACTAGCAGTGGAACCAGCATATGAAGTTCCAACTTCAGACAGTATTTCATACTCTACCTGTAGTTTATCACAGTCTAACTACAGGCCGTTAATCTCTTCTTGGCTCTTGTGTTTAGCTGCAATTGCTTTGGCTTGCATTTCAATTTTAAGTGTTTTGGCTTGCATTTCAGCTTCAGCTGCAAGTGCTTTGGCTTGCATTTCAGCTTCAGCTGCAAGTGCTATGGCTTGCATTTCCGAAGCCAATTCCTCTTTTTCTAGCTGTTTTGCTTCCTCAGCTTGCTTAAGCTTTGCTTGCGCCTCAAGCAAGCGCACACGCAGTGCCGACTGGCTGGTCTTTGCTGAAGCTCTTGAAACGAACGACATGGTGACAGATGATAGAGGCCACAACAGACGATACTTGCAGACACAAGGCTGACGAAGTCCACTTGTCCCACGCTGGCGTTACTTGACCCAGGCTGGAGTATTCGTCAAACTGTAGAACACTGCACCACCAGTGCAGCTACGTTCTGAATATCGGCGTTTTACTAAGGGTGAAGTCAAACACTCTTCCTCTGTGGTGTTCATATATTCCATCAAAGAAGCGAGGTTTGACGCTGCAAACAAAAGCAGCAATAAATATACAAAAAAATAATGTAAATATTCATGTAAAACAATATATATACTGTAAATATCATGTAAATACAAAATAATGTAAATGATGTAAAATACAATACAGTAATTCCACAGGTAAGATTCACTTAACATAGAAAATAAACTTACATTTTCCAGACGCCGGTTCTAATACTAAAATTCCCATATAACCACTGGTACAAGTTGCTGTACCACCAGATGCATTCAGCCTCCTAGCTAACAGCAACACTGGTCACTTAATACTATGATGAGTACACTGGGCAGCTCAGCACACCACAAATACTGCAGAACCACAGCATGCAGAAAATCCATGTGATTTCCAGAGCCTGCCCACGCTGAACTAACAAAGGCGCCAAGGCGGGCATAAATCGCGGCCTTTTGGGCAGATGCCAACAATAACAATACAATATTTTTCAGTACCAACTCAATACTTCTTTTTCATATAAAAAAGTAAACAAAAAATGTATACAGTTTTCCATTCAATAGAAATATTCAATTCAAAATAGTGCACATAAGTATATAATTAAATACAAAACAAACATCAGGCAATCCCGACGCCCGCTTATCCCCTCATCCTTATCATCAACAAAGAAAACGTGTAGCGCCAACTTAACTAAAAACGTAAAACGCTATGGCATATCCTAAAATTATCACTTACCAATATTTTCGGGTAACCAAACATAGTAATGAAAGACCATAGCACCTGGGCTAATGAATTTACTGATTTATCCAACATTGCATAAGTGTGAGTGTAACGAGTAAAAGCATAAAAAAATATACATATATACTTGTTGTGTTATACCAGTAGGAAATGGTCCTAGCAAATCCATATGCACCCTAAGAAATTTAATATGAATCACAGGCCACTTTCTGGCTTCTGATACAGTGTTTTTTTGTGTTCTTTGAAACAGTTACAAGCATGAAAACATTTCATAAATTTTTTTCTAGAATTTTTTATTCCTAACCAAAAGAAAGATTCACATGCTCTCCTTAATGTTCCGTCAATCTCCAAATGCCTTGCATACAGACTTGCATGTACAATGTGGATGGCTTGACTAATTAAAGAGGGAGTAAGAAGTACCTGTGCACAAAGTTTCCCTCCCCTCTTCTCGTAAGCACAATATAAGATATCATTCACTATATAAAAAAAAATTCGAGGCACATTCATAAATGATAGATAACTCTCTGATTTCGCTTCAATCACTGCTCCCATTCTTTCCATTCATTCCTCTTTTTTCTGTCCTTCTCGGACTTCCTTTATGTCCGGCCTCCTAAGTCAATCACACCTGCATCATTATGGTACTAATTCCTTGGTCATGTCCTCGGCCACCCGCACACATTATCTCTCTCTCTCTCTCTCTCTCTCTCTCTCTCTCTCTCTCTCTCTCTCTCTCTCTCTCTCGCCCATATATCTACCAACCCTCTTTCTCTCTCGCTCATGGATCTCATTTTCTGATTGCTCCTCGTGTGAATTCAAATCTCGCTTTTTATTTTGATTGGGTCCTTCACTATTTAGGGTTTGTTCTTCGTTCCTCTTTCGTCCCTGAGTTGTTACTCCTCTTACAGTACCTCTAGAGATGGCATCAGCTACCTTGTTAGCTTTATTTTCTATGTGGTCAAATCCCTTTATGCTAAACGCTAACAATCTTTCAATGCATCTTGGTTGTCTAGATGTCACGTCTCCTTTGTAAAATAAGTCACGTAAGGGGCTATGATTACTTTGCAACTCAGTCGGCCTACTTAATAAAAAAAACAATGCCTCTCTAGAAGCCAAAGCATAGCCAATGCCTTTCGATCGAATGTATTATAACTCATCTCTACCCCTTTTAATGCCTGCAAGCAAAACAAATGGGTCGCTATCTACCATTATCATCTCGTTGAGAAATTCTGCCACCAATAGCTACGTTACTCGCATCTTTTGTCACTAAAAACCGGCGATATGATATAGGATATGTGAGTAACTCATTGCTAGTTAAGGCTCTTTCTTCTTCCACTCCCCAAATAATTACTTTTTGTTTCTTGAAAGCATCTAAGTGTCACTCTATCTTTACAATACCTCTTACGAATTTACAGTAATACCCAGCAAGCCCAAGAAACCCAGTTACCTCCTTAAGGGTATGTCACCCTGGGAAATCTCTAATAGCTTCTACTTTACTCGGGCAGGGTTGGATACCTTCGGGGGTATTTATATGACTAAAAAATTTGACCTGTTTACAGAAAAAAAATGCATTTTGATAAATCTATTTTTATACCATTACACCGCAATGCATCTAAAACTTTACGAATATTGTCATTATGTTCTTTGGCCGTTTTCTCTTTAATTATGATATTGTCTAAATAAACAAGAACAATATGACCAATTAAGGGAGACAACACCGCCATCAATACTCTAGAAAAATTACTTGGAGTACTTTCAACACCAAAAGGAAGAGAATTAAACTGAAATGGTTGTCCGTTAGCTATAATGCCGTTTTGCATTTACTGTTGTACCAACCGTGTGTCACGCGATCGTACTTGGTAACGACATTTAATTTTGTGGATATATTATGCTTGTATCTTCGCTCTCCCCTCGCACTAAAAAGAACCTTAATAAACATGTATCTTTTTCTCACCATTAATTGTTAACCGGTGTGGTATCAGTTGAACAGGAAATTTACTGTTGCATTGAACCTGAAATAATGTGTCTGTTTTTCTCACCGTTAACTGTTAACCGGTACGGTGTTGATTGAACAGGAAATTTCCTGTTGCATTGAGTTTCTGTATATACAGGCGAATGTCTGTAATAAAGTTACTCGGTTGCTTGCATCCTGCCTTTGAGTCACAATCTTCTCTCGGCTCGCTATATTGGTGACCCCGGAGTGACTCACTCCTTCCGCCCCCCCCCCCCCACCTCTCACCGTTACTATGACGCCCTCAAAGCATACCTTCTGCAGCAGTACTCGCCATCGCCAGCCGCCTGTATAGCAAAGCTTTTTCAGCTCTCTTAACAACCGTTGTGGGACCAAAGGGCTTCGCTCACCCTCCGGAAAATGACCAGTACCACTCGCCTGCAACCTGACGCAGATGGCTCTCCTCGTTAGGTGAACCTACTTCATGCCCTTTGGGTAAGCCGTTTACCCGAACTTGTATGTGCTGCCATACCCGATGTCGATAGTTTACCCATACAGGACTGGATGACCAAAGCCGACGCCCTTATGGACAGCCACTTTATGACCTTCAAAACCTCCATCAACGCCTCCACTCATAACGAAGATGACACCTATTCAACTTCAACCGAAGCTGACGAGAATGCCGTAGGACACACACACCTCTGAATGCCGTAGGACACACACCTCTGAATGCCGTAGGACACACCTATGAATGCTGTAGGACATACACGCCTATAAATGCCGTGGGAACACACGCCTATGAATGCTGTAGGACACACACGCCTACCCCATGACAAGCCGGAGCGGCAACAAAGCCACCCATCATCCACCACTCGCTCGCGCCCCAACCAATGACTTCTACAGCCACTCACTGCCACTAATCGGCCATAGTTTTTGCTACTACCACTCCAGATTCAGGGCACCATATATAACATGTACCAACCGTGTGTCACACGATCGTACATAGTAACAACATTTCATTTTGTGTATATATTATGCTTGTATCTTCGCTCTCCCTTCGCACTAAAAAGAACCTGAAGAAACATGTATCTTTTCCTCACCGTTAATTGTTAACCGGTGTGGTATCACTTGAACAGGAAATTTCCTGTTGCATTGAACCTGTTATAATGTGACTGTTTTTCTCACCGTTAACTATTAACCAGTACGGTGTCGGTTGAACAAGAAATTTCCTATTTCATTGAGATTTTGTGTATAACGGCAAGTGTCTGTAATTAAGTTATTCAGTTGCTTTCATCCTGCCTTTGAGTTACAGCCTTCTCTTGGCTCGTCATACTGTCTTCCTTAATGGTATTTGATAGTATCTAGATTTTAAATTGATAATTTTAGAATATTTACTATTCCATACCTTCACGAGTAATTCTTCGATCAAGAACAATGGAAATGCGTTGTCCTTAGTGACTGCATTCAACTTCCTATAATCAACACAATCTTAGCGAGGCATCCTATTTCCTAACAGCTACAATTGGAACAGCCCAGAGTATTCGTTCTGCTCGATAATCCCTTGTTCCCTAAATTTACTAATTTCCCTTTCTATCTCTCCTGGAAATGGATAGGTAGCTTAAAAGTCCTTGACTTATCGGCTTCACCTGCCCAGTTTCAATACTAAAGGGAAATTGATCAATCATTCAGGGTGGCTCGTCTCCAATTGCAATGACATCGGAATAATTATTTACCATTTTACTAACTACAGATTGATATTCTTGTTCACATAGTTTTTGCTCTTGCATAATCAAGTTCTGAGTGCATTACTTTGTGCAGCCTGGAGTTGTTGGTCCCAAGATCCTATCATTAGTAATTTCACATAACTCAATTCACACACAGAATCACTTCCTAACAACTCTTTTATTTGACAAATTAACTATTGCAATATTCGTTCTGTTCTCTTTTATTTCTTACAAGCCCTTCTAGACTAAGTTTGCCCATTTTTTCAGGGGGTTTAACTAATACCTTGGTTCTCTCTGGGAGAGGCTGAGACGGGGTCACTGATATGCTTGTAAGCGTCTGGGGAGGCAATACTTCTCCTCTTTCAGGTACAGCTGTTACCTTACTTACTTGTCTCTCCCTTCCCACACAAGCACTTACTTTCTCCTGAATTTCTATCAGTAAAATATATCCTCTTGCCATAATGTTTTTTTAACTTTTTCCACGCAAATATATTTGATTACTTATTATAAAATCCAAACCGTGTATTGCCTTGATTCCTGGAATTCCAAGGTAGGCAAGACTAAAAAAATCTTGTGTAAATTTTACAGATCCTACTCTAAGGTTGACGATTTTTGTATGCCTTGCTTGTAGTTTATTTTCTCCTGCCGTGACAAGGATAATAGGTGGAACTGACTGTGGTTGGTTTGAGGAGATTCCTTCTTCAAGAAGCAAAATGCTGGCTCCAGTGTCAATCAGCTCTCAAAAAAAAACTTATATGTTAGGTCAATCCTGACTGCTAAAGCCGAGCTGCCAATTAAGATCCCAATATGTGTGGCACGGGACGACAACCACGCTTGCAATAACGCTGCTCCCTGCTCCTGTCTTTAGTGCTGCGGGGGTGAGGTTGGAGGAGGTTCCAGTGCCTGGGGGTGGCGGCATCGATCTCCCTCGTCTCCCCCTTCCCCTGTTTCATTTTCTTGGATACTTTGCTGAGGTTGGTGTGCATGTGTAGTTTATTTCCTCCTGACGTATTGAAAATGATGGGTGGCAATGACTGGGGTTGTTTTAAGGAGAATCCCTGTTCAAGAAACTAAACGCTGGCTTCAGTGTCGATCAGCGCTCAAATGGACTTATCTGCTAGGTCAAACCTGACTGCTAAAGCTGAGCTGCAAATTAAGATCCCTAGATGTGGTGCACGGGCTAACGATCTCGCTTGCAATAACACTCCTCTCTGCTCCTATCTTTAGTGCTGCGGGAGTGAGGATGGACAAGCAGCTAGTGCCTGCTTCATCGTAGTTACCGCTTCTTTGAATGGTGCTTCTTTTGTCATGTGGGGATGGGAGGCATCGACCTACCTCGTCTCTCCCTTCCTCTGTGTCTTTTTCCTTGGATATTGAGCAAGGGTTGGTGTGCGTTTGCCACAGCCCTCCCGCCCTCAGCACTTTTTGCTGGGGACTCTCGAGATAGATGACCATAGGCCAGATAAGTGTAACAGTGGGGGGAATCCTTAGGTGGGGCACTCCACTCTTTGGTGACCTTTTTCCCTTCACTGTCAACATTTGAAGAATCTTCTCACCTGCTGACTTCCTTCTCTCCTACCCCTTTTTGAGGGTTGATGGCTGCCTCTCATTGTATATGTTCTCATGGCTGTAACCTTCCCGGAATCGGGAGAGTTATTCTCTGTCATTTTTTCTTTGGGCAATCTGTCTAGAATGTTTTGTATTGCCATCACTACTTCTGCTGACGAGCAATTGTCATGAACTAGTAACCATCTAAATACGGGTTTACTAATTTGCAAATATGTTCAAGGGCAATAGCTTCTTTTATCAGCTTTTCGGAGACTGGCACTCCATGTAGCAAACGAATTATAATCTTGAATAAATACGAGTTGCAAAACTAAGAACTGACTCAACCTCGGGAATTTTTCTTTGAGAATATTCTTTCATATCACCTTTCCTGGCATCGGGTAAAGCATATTTTTCAGTTAAATGTTGTTTTATTTCAGTATAACTCCTTCCACAGTCTTGTCGCTAACACATTACCTCCATTGCCGGAGGACTTGTATTACTTTTTCTCTTTCTTACCACCCGTATGTGGCTACATCAAATTTTCTCAAAAACACTCCGATTGATATAAACTCTTCATTAGGCCGTTAATAGCAAGAAAAGCATAACACTTGCTGGGAGTTCAGGCCACTTTCGAACTACGACATTTTGAGTATCTTCACTCGGCTATGCATATGTGCATTCACTCGTGTGCGTTTGAACTTCGTTTATGTACGTCAGATATGCTCTTGTTGCGCTCCACTCCTCATTCAACTAATAATTTGTTTATTAACTCGGCCAGGTTATCTAACCTATTTTCTAAGTCCTGTGTTCGTTGCTCTCGTCTATATTCTTCATCGACATGATTATAACCAACTTCCCTTTTGTTTTCATTTCCTGCAGCAGCATTGCCTGCTGTGTAGAACCTGGTATATCTACACATCTTAAACTTCATTTTACCGGCTTGAAGTACAACTTTATTGACAGCAAGCACAAACATACATAATGTTTTACCTGACACCAATTATGTCCCATGTCTATGGATAATGAGACATCGGAACATGTTTTTTTTCACTTTGCTATAAAAATATTCGTGAATACACTTCACACAGTTCAATACACTTCAGACTAGTACCTTCTAGTTCTTGTGATTGATCGACCGAGTGGTACTGCCACTCCTTCAGACCGATTCATACATTGTTGGTCTGTCTATATGCTCAGTTGTTAAATTTTGTGAAATCTCCACTTTAATGGGAATGTACTCTCACCATTAGGCCTACAGCACATCACATATAACAGAGTTCAGTAATCATCCGCACCCATTTAAAACAGCCGTAGCACTCTGAAAAAGGTCATTAAACTCACTGTAAAATCACACATCTACATATTCTTTATTGAAGGCTTATTACACACACGCCCGCACAGACACAAACACGCACACACACACAACACACACACACACAACACACACACACATATAAATATATATATATATATATATATATATATATATATGTGTGTGTATATATACATATATATATATATATATATATATATATATATATATATATATATATATATATATATATATATATATATTTATATTTATACATATATATTTACACACACACACACACACATATATATATATATATATATATATATATATATATATATATATATATATATATATATATATATATATATATATATATATTTATATATATATATATATATATACACATATATATATATATATATATATCTATGTATATATATATATATATATATATATATATATATATGTATGTATGTATATAGAAATATATATATATGTATATATATATATATATATATATATATATATATATATATATATATATATATACATATATATATATATATATATATATAAGCATAATATATATATATATATATATATATATATATATATACATATATATATATATATATATATATATATATATATATATATATATATGCATATTATATATATATATATATATATATATACGCATAATATATATATATATATATATATATATATATATGTATATATATATATATATATATATATATATATATATATATATATATATATATACATATATATATATATATATATATATATATATATATATATATGTATATATATATATATGTATATATATATATATATATATATATATATACATATATATATATATATATATATATATATATATATGTATATATATATATATATATATATATATATATATATATAATTATATATAATTGTATATATATATATATATATATATATATATATATATATATATGGTCATGTTACTCTATGTTTACAATGAATAGACAATGTGGTAGTGGCGTCAAAATATTGAAAATAGGTTCTCTCCCGACAGACTGTCCTGCAGTTAGTTCAAGATAACAGCAAAAATGCATTACTGTTCTGAAACTAAAAATAACCAGAAAATTTAAAAGTGTTTCCTTATCCCACCAAACAGTTGGAAGAAGGTAACTGATCTTGATGTGCATGTTTCTTTAAAAAATATAGACATATTGAAGAACTGTAATTACTTTCATTGACCTTAGATAAGAGTACACATATAAGTGACACCAGCCACTTACTCGTTACTCTAAACGAAGATTTTTTGGTAAATATAGAGATTTTCCTATGGAATATTTCAGTGAAGAAACATCTGTTAAAATTGGTATCGTCTTATTTCTTGGGTCCTTGTTTCTGTCACAATACACAGTGCCATAGGATAGAATACAATTTATAGAATTCCCTTTAGAGTCAATTAATAAGGTTATGAAGTTGAATGGAAATCAAATTAAAGAACCAGTGAATGGAGGGTGGAAAATTCGACAAGTAGATGTATAAACTAAATAGTAAAAATAAGAGAGATTGAGAATATGAAATGAAGGGTGTGTGATACATTAGCTCAGTTTAAGATTTATATAATTGAGATTGAATAAAATCCAAAAGCCAAGGAGGGATAAATGAAGGAACAGTTCATCAAACTCTAGAAAGGAAAAATAAGTTTGGATGTAGAATGCTAATGAATGAAAAGAGTAATTTTTTTATACGAATAATATAGCTTGTATATGGACCATATGAATAATTGTAAGAAGGAGTTATGCGGTTACGCAAATGAATAATTGTATATGGTAGAATGGTTTAGTCACTTGAAAGTAATGTAAGATGATTATTGTGAAAATTCATTGATCAGCTCTAAAATATTGTGAATAAAGAGGAGGAAAATACTTTAAGAGTATTAGATCGATGTCACAAAAAGGGTAATGAAAACGTGTAAATCCAACATCAAGGAAATAAAAGAGCGTGTAAAGCTTGAAGCATCTAGGTCCATCAACAGAGCTTTAATTTCACGAGATCGAAAAGCTAACGTAGTTAGTTTAGCCTCAGGAAAACATGAACGAGGAAGTTCAAGTTTTTCATTACTCTGTTTACTGTCAAAAACATCAGCCAGAAAGGGTTGCCTTTTCCTTTGGACAGTGAGAGACTGAGCCATCTGGTTTAAGTAAAGGAGGAACTGTTGCATCTATACCAACGAGTGTAAATTTAAGGGTAGACCACCATTTATGTTCCTGAGTTGTACCAGAAAGGGTTTCTTTTATGGTTAAATTGTACTCCTTTTCTGTTGAGGCATAAAATCTCTGATCAAAAGCTCGAAGCTGAGTATAGTCATTCCAGGGCAAATCTGATCTGTTACCCTTCCAAAGATGATAGGCCTCCTGCTTCTCCAAATAAGCACGTC
>NC_090737.1:78124639-78157139 GCF_036898095.1 Palaemon carinicauda
TATATATATATATATATATATATATATATATATATATATATATATATATATATATATATATATATATATATATATATATTTATATGTATTTACACACATACACATATATATATATATATATATATATATATATATATATATATATATATATATATATATATATATATATATATATATATATATATATATATATATATATATATATATATATATATATATATATATATATATATATATAACGGATTTTGAGCGAAGCGAAAAATCTATTTTTGGGTGAGATAGCCATGTCGTCCTGATGGAAGTTCCTATAGGGTAGCTTCCTAGGGTATATTACAACTACGGCGATATTCCCAGAGAATTTACCTTAAGGTACCAGAATTCTAACTCCTGGAGCGAGTATCCCTCGTGAAAGGGATATCGCGACATATCAGAGGACGTATTCTAGACACGTCACATGGCAATCTACGACCTGAACAGAGATTCGTCTCGTAGGAGGGAGATTGACGAGATACGAATTCGGGAAAGAAAAAGGGGAGCCGCTCCCAAGGCTTCCCTATCCCCCGATTCGTATGCGTGCCTGGCGCCAATCCTGGCGCCATCTGTATTCCTTGTAGCGTACACGAGGTGCTACAGATACTGTATGTAGGGATGGGTCCTACAGCCCTTTCTTAGAAAGGCAAGGGCGGGTCCATCAGGACGACATGGCTATCTCACCCAAAAATATATTTTTCGCTTCGCTCAAAATCCGTTTTTTGGGCTCAAGCCATGTCGTCCTGATGGAAGTGTACCAGAGCATTACTGTATCTGTGGATTCTCAGAACGTGCCGTACTCCCCGGAGATATTTATTCCCGGTCGACTAGACCTAGAGACCTAAGATGTTACCGTTATACATCTTTTCAACTAACTATAAACTATGTTAAGAGCTTCCTGCCCCCTACAGGGAAGAGTCCTACTAGACTCTGGAAAGTCTCGAAGAGTACATATATCTATGTATGAATACCAGGCAAGCTAATATAGTGGTCTCGCCCTATATTAAGTAAAGCATAGTTTGTATAGAACCACTGCGTCAATATATTGACCAGTCATCCGCACAATACTTGTATTGGACAAAGGTTTATATCCGCATAGGAAGAAACTAATAAAACCGCCCTCGTCCCTTTATGGGACGGAGTCCTCCCATTAAGGGACTTACATAAACCAATGCAACATAGCTTGCAAAACAGAACAATTCTATCAGAATTATCCCAGATAAGATACATAGAATTAAAATGCTCAATTATACCAATAAATTGACACAGGTGAAAGAGACGCAAGGTTCTCAAGAACAAGTTTATTGACAGATAATAAACAGACAGGTTAACAACAAATATATATATTTATATAAAAGAGGGTAACCCAAAACTTTAAGCATAAGTATGATAGTAAACAGAACTAGTTTATCTGAAAGAAAAACCATTAAACACCACTTTAATGAGATACCAAGGTATCAAGTCATAAAAAATCTGTATTACAAATCAATCACATTAGCGTTAGAAACGCTTGGCACACATGTCTGAACTTATGCAAGGTTCACCTTTGAAGGAAGGAACAGTCTATATGGGCACTTGGTGCCCTCATTTAGTTTGTAGTACAGTATGTACCTACACACTCACCCTGGACTTAATCGTCCCAATTAAGACCACTGTTCCTCGCAGAGTTAAACAGTAGGGTTAACTACACGACCCACTGCTACCACAGATCTCTTAAGTTCCTCTACTTGCTTCGCATAGTGGCGAAAGAACACCCTGGAAGACTTCCAGCCCGTGTATGAACGGAGATGTTCAAAATCCATACAATTAAAGAAATTTAGGGATGAGGCAACTTTCCTCGGATCGTGACCTGCGGGTGTACTGTCAGGATCCGCTCTGCGAATAAAATATGTCATTTTCGCTCTGAGTTGATTCAGAGATAAATTTGAGCCTGATGTTTCTCCCCTGAATAGTTGACTACCCTTGAAGTCTGAAGTTCTACGAAGATAGACCTTTAGGCATTCTACTGGACATAGAGATGCATCTTCTTTCAGAGGACAGATTCTCCAGGGACCCCACCTGTTGGTGGGTAACTCATTCTTGGCGAGAAACCTAGGATCCGGAAACAGGTTCAGCTCCCCCCCATCCAGGAACTGAACACAACCTGCCTCTCTCGAGAGGGCTACGATCTCACTAACCCTGGCCCCGGACGCGAGTGCAAATAGGAAAATAACTTTTTGCGTCAAATCCTTTAACGCACATTCTTCATTGCTCAACAAGGAGGCGAAATGAAGAACTTTGTCTAAAGACCATGAGATGGGCTTTGGAGGTGCTGAAGGTCTGAGCCTAGCGCAGGCTTTCGGAACTTTATTAAAGATCTCGTTACCTAGGTCGATCTGGAAGGCAAATAAAATGGGTCTCATCAAAGCCGATTTACACACTGAAATCGTGTTAGCTGCCAATCCTTGGCCATGGAGATGGATGAAGAAAGATAAGCAGAAATCTGTTGAGATCTCCTGCGGATTCTTTGCCTTTACAAAGGCCACCCATTTTCTCCAAGATGACACATATTGCCTTCTAGTCGATTTGCACTTGTATTCCTCTAGGAAGTCTATGCTGGCTTTCGAAATCCCGAAGCGCTTTCTCACCGCTAGGGCGAGAAAATCATGAGCTGCAGGGTCTGGGTTTTCTGTAATGAAGCGCAGACAGTCGACTTCTGGACTCGCTGGGTCAGAACTGGATGTGGTAGCGGCACGAACTTCATCTGTAGTTCCAACGCCAAGGGGAACCACATGCTATTCGCCCACTTGTGGGCCACTATTGCCGCTACCCCCTTGAAGGATCTCAGTTTGTTGAGGACCCTCAACAGAAGGTTGTGAGGAGGGAACAGATAAATCCTGGACCATCTGTTCCAGTCGAGGGACATTGCGTCCACTGCTCCCGCTAAGGGGTCCTCGTACGGGGACACGTACAGGGGCAACTTCTTGTTGTCTTTCGTCGCAAAGAGGTCTATTTGCAGTTCTGGGACTTGATTCAGAATGAAGGAAAATGATCCTGCGTCTAAGGACCATTCCGACTCTATCGGTGTGAACCTGGATAGAGCGTCCGCTGTCACATTGCGGACTCCTTGAAGGTGAACTGCCGACAGGTACCACTTCTTCTTTTCCGCCAATCGGAAAATGGCTAACATCACTTGGTTGAGAGGTGGTGACCTCGACCCTTGTCGATTCAAGCATCTCACAACCACCTCGCTGTCTGTCACCAATCTTATGTGGATCGAGTGACGCGGGGAGACTTTCTTTAAGGTAAGGAGCACTGCCATAGCTTCTAGAAAGTTTATATGAAAGGTCCTGAATAGCTTGGACCAAGTCCCCTGGACTTTTTTCCGATGAGAGTGACCTCCCCATCCCTCCTTTGAGGCGTCTGAGTGAATCGTCAACGACGGGGGAGGTGGCTGAAGAAGAACAGACTTCTTTAGATGTCTGGCTTGGGACCAAGGTCTGAGAAGAGTACGTAGCCGAGGCGGCACTGGTCTTCTCAGGTCTCTTCGCGCGTTTGATGCATACCTTCTCCAAACTCCGGTTGCATCCTTTAGCTGTGCTCTTAGCACTGGGTCTGTCACTGAAGCAAATTGGAGAGAGCCTAGTACCCTCTCCTGTTCGCGTCTTGATATCCTTTCGGAATCTAGAAGTCTCTTGACAGAGCCCGCTATCTCCTTCCTTTTCTTCATTGGGATGGAGAAACTGTGTGACAAAAGGTCCCAGTGGATTCCCAGCCACTGGAACTTTTGGGATGGAGAAAGTCGAGACTTTTTCTTGTTGATCTTGAAGCCTAGGTACTCTAGGAACTGGATCACCTGACTGGAAGCTTGCAAGCATTCGGTCTCGGATGCTGCCCACACCAGCCAGTCGTCCAGGTAGGCTACTACCTGAATTCCCTTTAGGCGTAATTGTTTGAGAGCTGCGCTCGCAAGCTTCGTGAAAATCCTTGGGGCTATGTTTAGCCCGAATGGCATGGCTCTGAAGGCGTACAGTTTCCGTTGTAGCCTGAACCCTAGGTAGGGGGAGAGTCGACGCCTGATTGGAATGTGCCAATAGGCGTCTGACAAGTCTATAGAGACTGAGTATGCCCTCTTGGGCAGTAAGGTCCTTATGTGTTGCAGTGTTAGCATCTTGAATTTGCAATTCACTATGAACTTGTTGAGTGGTGACAAGTCCAGAATGACTCTGAGCTTTTCCGAGTCTTTCTTGGGAACACAAAACAGCCTCCCTTGGAATTTGATGGACTTCACCTTTCGGATCACATTTTTCTCCAACAGTTCTTGAACGTACTCCTCCAAAATGGGGGTGGAGTGTTGGAAAAACTGAAGGCATGGGGGTGGAGTGCTGTACCAGCTCCAACCCAGTCCATTCTTGAGTAGGCTTTGGGCCCAGGGATCGAAGGTCCAGCGATCCCAAAATTTCATCAGTCTCCCTCCTACCGGTATCATTTCACTTGGACTGCCGTCCTGAGGTCTTGCCTCCCTGACCACGACCACCTCTGAATCCCCTTCCCCTTGAGGGGCGCCTAGACGAGCCTCTGGCTGCTCCTCTAGGTTTTGCACGAAAGGAAGAAGACTGTCCTTCGAACGTTGGGGCGAATGTGGTTGACTGACCTGGCACCGCCTGGGGTACCCACTGAAAGGCAGTCGGGGTTTGTGCCACCATCTGGGGCACTGGAGGCAAAGGCAATTGCAGTTGCTGTTGCTGTCTATAAGGCTTGGCTGGCCGAGATGGTAGCCTAGTCTTCATATTCTTCCTCTTTGGTTGAGGACCCTCATCCGGGGAAGATTTTCTTTTGATAGCCAGGCCCCACTTCTGGAGAAGATTTCTATTCTCCACGGCGGCCTTATCAACAACCTCTTTGACCACATCGGTAGGGAAAAGGTCTTTTCCCCAAATGTTGGAGGAGATTAACTTCCTTGGCTCGTGTCTCACCGAAGCCCCGGTGAACACGAACTCCCTGCAAGCTCTCCTTGCCTTGACGAAGCTATAAAGGTCCTTCGTCACTGTGGCTAAGTGAGACTTAGCCACTACCATGAACATTTCATGGACCTTGGGGTCACTTGCCATCGTCTCGAGAGTAGTCTGATGAGACATTGAGGCAGCCAGTCTTTCTTTTGTCTCGAACTCTCTTCGTAAAAGAGATTCGGACAGCTTGGGGAGGTCCTCGCCGAATTGCCGTCCGGCAATATCAGCCTCCAACTTTCCCACTGAGAATGTCAGATGGACATCCTTCCAGTCTTTGTGGTCCATAGGTAGAGCCAGCGACAAGGGTTTACACTCCTCCAGGGAGGGGCAAGGCTTGCCGGCCTCGACTGCCTTTAGGACAGCCGCAAACCCTTTCTGTAAAAAGGGGAAGGCTCTATCAGGAGAGGACACAAACGAAGGGAGCTTCTTGCTCAATGCAGCTACCTTCGAATTCGAGAAGCCCCTCTCTTTCATCGAGGATGAAAGTAGGGCTTGAGCCTTAGCGTGGTCCATAACAATGACCTCCTTCGGCTCTGTCTCCTCCCTTGAAGCTGGTTCTTTTCTCAGCCGGACATAGCAGTCCGGATATGATGCCTTGCTGGGCCAGAATTCTACCTCCTCTAGGGGAACTGAACCCAGCTTATCCGAAATGACGATCTTTCCAGTCGTCATCGGCATGTGCTCAGCATACCTCCATGGGTTAGCATCTGAGCATATGGGAAGGTCTTTCACATTGAGCCTTTTCCGGGGCCCATGTGATTCTGCCAGGGACTGCATACGCAGTTCCATTGCAGCCGCCTTCTCCTGATTCTCCTTCTGCATTTGTTGGATCATTCCAACAATCGAAGAGAGGGCCTGTCCCAGTTCTACTGGGAGGCCAGCCGATGTTGAGGGGATAGGCTCCGGCATCTGAACCGGAGTAGCCGACACCTCGTCGACCTCATCCTCTACGACATCCGGGGTTTGAACTTGATCCTGACCTTCTGCCAGGAGGTCTTCTTCCAAACGATCGTCCAGGTCAGACATCCTGTCACACAACTGGATGTCTTGCATCGCATCTGCGACTTCCTCGTCCACCTGGACTTGATCTTGAAGGATCTCCTCTTGAGGCTGGGGAATCACTGCCTCAGCTGATGCCTGGGGAAAAAGATACGCCCTCATCTTCTCACTTGGAAGATAAGGGCCAGAGGTGTTCTTCTTGAAGCCCCTTACCCAAGTACGAAGCTTTTCCCTAGCTATATCCCTTGATTCCGCCGTTCTAGGGGAATCAAAAGCCTCAGTAATCAGGTTAGTGCATACAGTACATACCTGAGGGTCCCAATACTGGAGATCATCCTTGGAGACAGCGCATGCTGCGTGTCTCCTACAACACTCATGTCCGCAGAGGTTCTTGCTGCGGACATTGCAGAAAACATTTCCGCACTTCGGAGGGTCCTCCTGTAAAGAGAAGAAATTTCTATGAGTATCAAGTGAACTATGTATCACTGGATATGCATAGTATAGCATAACAATTCATAAATGAAAGACACACACTTGTGTTTCCCTCACAACCCATTGTTGCAGCCTTCCGGATAATAAAATCAAAAATGGTTTATCTCTACTAGAGTAACCAATGCAAGGTTTCCAGAGGAAATAGGTGGAGCTCACACCTAGGCAATGATTTTTAAAAATCCTGGATAATAGACGGGGAAGAACTCTGCTTCCTGTCTGAGGGCAACAGCAAAGGGCTGTGTAAGAAAACACAATAGTGTTAGAAGATACAGTGCTGTACCTAAACTTTTACTATAGTTTTCTTCCTACTGTATATGCTATACAGAAGAATACTAGTACAGTATAGGAGGATGTGTGCCGGCCTGCCTTTGCCGGCCGGCACACACCACAATTAGCTTTAAAGTATACTACTTAACAGCTATAGGGCGGCAGCCCTCTGGTTCAAATGCCTGTGCCGGCGGCAGCAGCTGCCGGCCAGCAACAGCCAGTGTTGGCCGGCAATGATTGCCGGCCAGCAACTACACAAGGTAGTACCCAGCTGCCGGCCACACTCTTGGTGACCGGCAGACAAGGACTGACATAAGCCGGCCGGCAAAGGTACAAGACCGATGCCAGCTGGCAGCAAAAGAACCAGAAGACTACCCCTGCCCGGCTGCCGGGACATGTACAGCACTAGAAGAAAATAGAATGGATGCCGGGATAAGAGTGTACACAACCCCCCAAGCCCGGCAACCGAAAGAGTGCATATAAGGAAGGGGAGAAACTTAATTCAGGCTTCCTTGACCAATGCCGTCCGGCTCTGCCGGCAGGCATGGATGAGGGACCAAGAGAGGTCCGGGCAGCACTCGAAAACATAAGACCCTTGCCGTCCAGCGTCTCTGCCGGCCGGCAATGGGCTTAGTCAATCCATATCCCAACCTATACTAGGTCCAGAAGTAGAATGACATATGGTACAGTAATACCCCTGCCGGCCAGCTCTGCCGGCCGGCAAGGTACAGTACAGTAATGGCTAGGCCATTACGGAGATAGAGGGGGAAGGGACAAGAGGGTCCTGCCAACCTTGCTTTAGTGACAGATCACCCGCAGCCAAGAACTCTGTCTTAGCCTAAGGGAGATCTAAGGGAAAGGGCCAGCGCAGTAGTATAATACCTGCCAGCTTCCAGAGCACCAAAGCAAGGAAGGCGTTGCAACTCCCAAGGGAAGATTTATCCTCCCCGAGAACAGCAACAGGACTTAGTCTGGTCGATCACACAAGAAGGAATCATAACTACAGAAACCTTCGACAGTGACCTAAGGGAGCTCAGCTCCCTTTGTAAGTGTTAGGTCAGCGAGGGAGACTCTGCCCCAAGCCAAACAACACGGACTCAGACTAAAAACTCTGTTGTTCTGTCCCTCTTTGAACCAGACTCTGCTGGAACAGGAAGGTACAGTAACACCCTAGTATAGTTTTATCGAAAATAAATTCGGAAAAAACCACTTAGGGATAAGCCCAAGGCTTAAACAGAGGGAAAGGGATTGCATACCTTCTCCGAAGAAAAGAAAGCAACCGGGGAGTATAATAAAGTATACTAAGGCTCCATAAGCAATTAGCCTAGGCACCAAGAGAATCGATTACCTAATTCACCGAAACTCTCACGTATACAATCTTGGAAATATTCCACACAGTCTAAAATGTATAAAATATAGCCTAAAGCTTCAATAAAATTTTAATTACACTCGGAAAAACCATAATCATGCATTAAGTACTAGGACCAAACGACTAGGCTACATGGCCTAGCGTAGGCCAGAATGGCGAATACTTCGCCAAATAATACTAAGCACGAAAGGAAATCCTATGTAAAGCTAAATAGCTAAATTTTATTAAGCAAAACAACCAGGAATGTCACTCTGACTAACTAATTTATACCTAGCGAGTGACAGTGTCCAGGACACATCTGGTAGGCTACGGCTCTTGTATCAAAGATTAATCCTATTAATCACTCAAAATTTTACCAAGAGCCTACATTTATACATAACAGACACTATACTCAACTTATCCGAGGTCAACGAAGACGAAGAAGCCATGAAAAGCTGAATAAATCCAAGATTTGCGAGAAAAACAGGAAAAAACACCGAGTTGTTAAGCTACGCAAAAAGGAATACAGATGGCGCCAGGATTGGCGCCAGGCACGCATACGAATCGGGGGATAGGGAAGCCTTGGGAGCGGCTCCCCTTTTTCTTTCCCGAATTCGTATCTCGTCAATCTCCCTCCTACGAGACGAATCTCTGTTCAGGTCGTAGATTGCCATGTGACGTGTCTAGAATACGTCCTCTGATATGTCGCGATATCCCTTTCACGAGGGATACTCGCTCCAGGAGTTAGAATTCTGGTACCTTAAGGTAAATTCTCTGGGAATATCGCCGTAGTTGTAATATACCCTAGGAAGCTACCCTATAGGAACTTCCATCAGGACGACATGGCTTGAGCCCAAAATATATATATATATATATATATATATATATATATATATATATATATATATATATATATATATATATATATATATATATATATATATATATATATATATATATATATATATATATACAGATATATATTTACATATATATATATATATATATATATATATATATATATATATATATATATATATATATATATATATATATATATATATATATATATATATATATATATATATATATATATATATATATATTTGTATATATAAATATATTTATATATATATATATATATATATATATATATATATATATATATATATATATATATATATATATATATATATATATATATATATATATATATATATATATATATATATATATATATATGCATATATATGTATGTATATATATACATATATATATATATGTATGTATATATATACATATATATATATATATATATATATATATATATATATATATATATATATATATATATATATATATATATATATATATATATATTAATTGTTCAGTGGTACCTTCCCTCTTTGTAAGGGTAGGAAAGACTCTTTAGCTATGGTAAGCAGCTCTTCTAGGAGAATGACAATCCAAGATCAAACCATTGTTCTCTAGTCTTGGTTAGTGCCATAGCCTCTGTACTAGGGTCTTCCGGTGCCTTGAGGTTACCTTTGGGTACACTATTCTATCTCATTTCACTTCCTCTTGTTTTTTTTATGTTTTTTTAGTTTATATAGGAAATATTTCTCAAGTGTTGTTGCTGTTCTTAAAAAATTTAATTTTTTCCTTAATTCCTTTCTTCGATGAGATATCTTCTCTCTTGGAGCCCTTGGGCTTATAGCCTCCTGCTTTTCCGACTAGGTTTATAGCTTAGCAAGTAACAATAATATATGTATATGAATACATATATACATATATATATATATATATATATATATATATATATATATATATATATATATATATATATATATATATATATGTTTTATGGTATACTAAATATCGCTGGATCAGTGTGCCAAAAGTATTCTTCAATTTGGCATCTTAAAATTCCAAAGAATTTACACGAAAACCTTACTGAAACCTTGGAAACGGGTTTAGATCACATGGTCCTAAATTTAATAAACTTTTAAATTGCTTAGATCAGAATAGCGTATTTTCTATATCATGCGATTGTAATATATATATATATATATATATATATATATATATATATATATATATATATATATATATATATATATATATATATATATATATATATATATATATATAAATAACGGATTTTGAGCGAAGCGAAAAATCTATTTTTGGGTGAGATGGCCATGTCGTCCTGATGGAAGTTCCTATAGGGTAGCTTCCTAGGGTATATTACAACTACGGAGATATTCCCAGAGAATTTACCTTAAGGTACCAGAATTCTAACTCCTGGAGCGAATATCCCTCGTGAAAGGGATATCGCGACATATCAGAGGACGTATTCTTGACAGGCCACATGGCAATCTTCACCTCGAACGGAGATTACGTATCGCAGGGGTCAATTGGCAAGAAACGAAATCGGGAAAGAAAAAGGGGGAGCCGCTCCCAAGGCTCCCTATTCTCCCGTTTAGTATGCGTGCCTGGCGCCAATCCTGGCGCCATCTGTATTCCTTGTAGCGTACACGAGGTGCTACAGATACTGTATGTAGGGAGGGGTCCTACAGCCCTTTCATAGAAAGGGAAGGGCGGGTCCATCAGGACGACATGGCCATCTCACCCAAAAATAGATTTTTCGCTTCGCTCAAAATCTGTTTTTCGGGCTCAAGCCATGTCATCCTGATGGAAGTATACCAGAGCATTACTGTATCTGTGGATTCTCAGAACATGCCGTACTCCCCGGAGGTAATTTTTCCTGGTCGACTAGACCTAGAGACCTAAGATGTTACCGTTATACATCTTTTCAACTAACCATAAACCATGTTAGAGCTTCCTGCCCCCTACAGGGAAGAGTCCTACTAGACTCTGGAAAAGTCTCGAAGAGTACATATACCTATGTATGAATACCAGGCAAGCTAATATAGTGGTCTCACCCTATATTAAGTAAAGCATAGTTTGTAAAAAACCACTGCGTAAATATGAAATATCGACCAGTTCTCCGCACAATACTTGTGTTGGACAAAGGTTTATATCCGCATAGGAAGAAACTTGTAAAACCGCCACCTTCCACTTGTGGGAGGGAGTCCTCCCGTTGAGGGAAAGCATAAACCAATGCAACATAGCTTGCAACAAGGAACAATTCTATTAGAATTATCCCAGATAAGGTACATAGAATGAATGCTCAATTATACCAATAAATTGACAGAGGTGAAGGAGGCACAGGGTTCTCAAGAACAAGTTTATTGACAGACAATAAATAGACAGGTTAACAACAATTATATATATATATATATATATATATATATATATATATATATATATATATATATATATATATATATATATATATATATATATATATATATATATATATATAAAGAAGAGGATAACCCAAAACTTTAAGCATAAGTATGATAATAAACAGAACTTGTTTATCTGAAAGAAAAAACATTATTGCCACTTTTAAGATACCGAGATATCAAAGTCATAAAAGTCTGTATTACAAACCAATCACATTAGCGTTAGAAACGCTTGGCACACATGTCTGCACTTATGCTAGGTTCACCTTTGGAAATAAAACAGTCTATGTGGGCAACTCAATGCCCTCACTTAGTTTGTAGTACAGTATGTAACTACACACTCACCCAGGAATTAATCGTCCCAATTAAAACCACTGTTCCTCGCCGAGTTAAACAGTAGGGTTAACGACACGACCCACTGCTACCACAGATCTCTTTAGTTCCTCTACTTGCTTCGCATAGTGGCGAAAGAACACTCTGGAAGACTTCCAGCCAGTGTATGAACGGAGATGTTCAAAATCCATACAATTAAAGAAATTTAAGGATGAGGCAACTTTCCTCGGATCGTGACCTGCGGGTGTACTGTCAGGATCTGCTCTGCGAATAAAATATGTGATTTTCGCTCTGAGTTGATTCAGAGATAAATTTGAGCCTGATGTTTCTCCCCTGAATAGTTGACCACCCTTGAAGTCTGAAGTTCTACGAAGATAGACCTTTAGGCATTCTACTGGACATAGAGATGCATCTTCTTTCAGAGGGCAGATTCTCCAGGGACACCACCTGTTGGTGGGTAACTCATTCTTGGCGAGAAACGTAGGATCCGAAAACAGGTTCAGTTCTCCCCATCCAGGAACTGAACACGACCTACCTCTCTCGAGAGGGCTACAATCTCACTAACCCTGGCCCCGGACGCGAGTGCAAATAGGAAAATTACTTTTTTTGTCAAATCCTTTAACGCACACTCCTTATTGCTCAACAGAGAAGCGAAATCAAGAACTTTGTCCAAAGACCATGAAATGGGCTTTGGAGGTGCTGAAGGTCGGAGCCTAGCGCAGGTTTTCGGAACTTTTTTAAAGATCTCGTTACCGAGGTCGACATGGAAGGCATATAGGATGGGTCTCGTCAAAGCAGACTTACACGCCGAAATCGTGTTAGCTGCCAGCCCTTGACCATGGAGGTGGATGAAGAAAGATAAGCAGAAGTCTGTCGAGATCTCCTGCGGATTCTTCGCCTTGACAAAGGCCACCCATTTTCTCCAAGATGACTCATATTGCCTTCTAGTAGATTTGCACTTATATTCCTCTAGGGAGTCTATGCTGGCTTTCGAAATCCCGAAACGCTTTCTCACCGCTAGGAAGAAAAAATCATGAGCTGCAGGGTCCGGGTTTTCTGTAATGAAGCGCAGACAGTCAACTTCTGGACTCGCTGGGTCAGAACTGGATCTGGTAGCGGTAGAAACTTCAGCCGTAGTTCCAATGCCAGGGGGAACCATACGCTGTTCGGCCATTTGTGGGCCACTATTGCCGCTACCCCCTTGAAGGATCTCAGTTTGTTGAGGACCCTCAGCAGAAGGTTGTGAGGAGGGAACAGATAAATCCTGGACCATCTATTCCAGTCGAGGGACATCGCGTCCACTGCTTCCGCTAAGGGGTCCTCGTAAGGGGACACGTACAGGGGCAACTTCTTGTTGTCTTTCGTCGCAAAGAGGCCTATCTGCAGTTCTGGGACTTGATTCAGAATGAAGGAGAATGATCCTGTGTCCAATGGACCATTCAGACTCTATCGGTGTGAACCTGGATAGAGCGTCCGCTGTCACATTGCGGACTCCTTGAAGGTGAACTGCCGACAGGTACCACTTCTTCTTTTCCGCCAATCAGAAGATGGCCAACATCACCTGGTTGAGAGGTGGTGACCTCGATCCTTGTCGATTCAAGCATCTCACAACTACCTCGCTGTCCATTACCAACCTTATGTGGATCGAGTGACGCGGGGAGACTTTCTTTAAGGTAAGGAGCACTGCCATAGGTTCTAGAAAGTTTATGTGAAAGGTCTTGAATAGCTTGGACCAAGTCCCCTGGACTTTTTTCCGATGAGAGTGACCTCCCCATCCCTCCTTCGAGGCGTCTGAGTGAATCGTAGCCGACGGGGGAGGTGGCTGAAGAAGAACCAACTTCTTTAGATGTCTGGCTTCGGACCAAGGCCTGAGAAGAGTACTTAGCCGAAGCGGAACTGATGCATAACTTCTCCAAACTCCGGTTGCATCCTTTAGCTGTGCTCCTAGCACTGGGTCTGTCACCGAAGCAAACGAGAGAGAGCCCAGTACCCTCTCCTGTTCGCGTCTTGATATCCTTTCGGAATCTAGAAGTCTCTTGACAGAACCCGCTATCTCCTTCCTTTTCTTCGCCGGGATGGAGAAACGGTGTGACAAACGGTCCCAGTGGATTCCCAGCCACTGGAACTTTTGAGATGGAGAAAGTCGAGACTTTTTTCTGTTGATCTTGAAGCCTAGGTACTCTAGGAACTGGATCACTTGACTGGAAGCTTGCAAGCATTCTGTCTCGGATGCTGCCCACACCAACCAGTCGTCCAGGTAGGCTACTACCTGGATTCCCTTTAGGCGTAATTGTTTGAGAGCTACGCTCGCAAGCTTCGTGAAAATCCTTGGGGCTATGTTTAGCCCGAATGGCATGGCTCTGAAGGCGTATAGTCTTCGTTGTAGCCTGAACCCTAGGTAGGGGGAGAGTCGACGGTTGATTGGAACGTGCCAATAGGCGTCTGACAAGTCTATAGAGACGGAATATGCCCTCTTGGGCAGTAAGGTCCTTATGTGTTACAGTGTTAGCATCTTGAATTTGCAATTCACTATAAACTTGTTGAGTGGTGACAAGTCCAGAATGACTCTGAGCTTTTCCGAGTCTTTCTTGGGAACACAAAACAGCCTCCTTGGAATTTGATGGACTTCACCTTTCGGATCACTTTTTTCTCCAACAGTTCTTGAACGTACTCCTCCAGAACGGGGGTGGAGTGCTGTACCAGCTCCAGCCCAGTCCATTCTTCAGTAGGCTGAGGGCCTAGGGATCGAAGGTCCACTGATCCCGAAATTTCTGAAGCCTCCCTCCTACCGTCATCATCTCACTTGGACTGCCATCCTGAGGTCTTGCCTCCCTGACCACGACCACCCCTGAATCCCCTTCCCCTTGAGGGGCGCCCAGACGAGCCTCTGGCTGCTCCTCTAGGCTTTGCTCGAAAGGAAGTAGACTGCCCTTTGAATGTTGGGGTGAATGCTGTGGACTGTGTCGACACAGCCTGGGGTACCCACTGAAAAGTGGTCGTGGTTTGTGCCACCATCTGGGGCACTGCAGGTAATGGCAATTGCAGTTGCTGTTGCTGTCTAAAAGGCTTGGCTGGCCGAGACAGTAGCCTAGTCCTCATAGTCTTCCTCTTTGGTTGAGGACCCTCATCCAGGGAAGACTTTCTTTTGATAGCCAGGCCCCACTTCTGGAGAAGGTTTCTATTCTCCAAGGCGGCCTTATCAACAACTTCTTTGACCAAATCGGTAGGGAAAAGGTCTTTGCCCCAAATGTTGGAGGAGATTAGTTTCCTTGGCTCGTGCCTCACCGTAGCCAAGGTGAACACGAACTCCCTACAAGCTCTCCTCGCCTTGACGAAGCCATAAAGGTCCTTCGTCACTGTGGACACATGAGTCTTGGCCACTACCATGAACATTTCATGGACCTTGGGGTCACTTGCCATCGTCTCAAGAGTAGTCTGAAGAGACATTGAGGCAGCCAGTCTTTCTTTTGTTTCGAAATCTCTTTGCAAAAGAAAGTCAGACAGCTTAGGGAGGTCCTCGCCGAACTGACGTCCGGCAATATCAGCCTCCAACTTCCCAACTGAGAACGTAAGATGGACGTCCTTCCAGTCTTTGTGGTCCATAGGCAGGGCCAGCGACAAGGGTTTACACTCCTCCAGGGAGGGGCAAGGCTTGCCGGCCTCGACTGCTTTTAGTACAGCCGCAAACCCTTTCTGTAAAAAGGGGAAGGCTCTAGCAGGAGAGTACACAAAGGAAGGGAGCTTCTTGCTCAATGCAGCTACCTTTGAGTTTGAAAAGCCCCTCTCTTTCATCGAGTATGAAAGCAGAGCTTGAGCCTTAGCATGGTCCATCACTATGACCTCCTTCGGCTCTGTCTCCTCCTTTGAAGCTGGTTCCTTCCTCAGCCGGACATAACAGTCCGGATATGACCCTTTGCTGGACCCGAATTCCACCTCCTCTAGGGGAACTGAACCCAACTTATCCGAGATGACGATCTTTCCAGTTGTCATCGGCATGTGCTCAGCATACCTCCATGGGTTAGCATCTGAGCACAAGGGAAGGTTTTTCACATTGAGCCTTTTCCGGGGCCCATGTGATTCTGCAAGGCTCTGCATCCGCAGTTCCATTGCAGCCGCCTTCTCCTGATTTTCCTTCTGCATTTGTTGGATCATTCCAACAATGGAGGAGAGGGCCTGTCCCAGCTCTACTGAGAGACCGGCCGATGTTGAGGGAATAGGCTCCGGGATCTGAACCGGAGTAGCCGACACCTCGCCGGCCTCTTCCTCTACAATGTCTGGGGCTTGAACTTCATCCTGGGCTTCTGCCAGGAGGTCTTCCTCCACACGCTCGTCCACGTCAGACATCCTGTCATCCAACTGGATGTCTTGCAGAGTGACTGCGACTTCAGCATCCACCTGGAACTGAACTTGGGGGATCTCCTCTTGAGGCTGGGGAATCACTGCATCAGCTGATGCCTTAGGGAAAAGATACGCCCTCATCTTCTCACTTGGAAGATAAGGTCCAGAGGTGTTCTTCTGGAAGCCCCTTACCCAGGTACGAAGCTTCTCCCTTGCTATATCCCTTGATTCCGCCGTCCTAGGGGAATCAAAGGCCTCAGTAATCAGATTAGTGCACACGGTACATACCTGAGGGTTCCAATACTGGAGATCACCCTTGGAGACAGCGCATGCTGCGTGTCTCCTACAAAACTCATGTCCGCAGAGGTTCTTGCTGCGGACGTTGCAGAAAACACTTCCACACTTCGGAGGGTCCTCCTGTAAAGAGAAGAAATTTCCATGAGTATCAAGTGAACTATGTATCACTGGATATGCATAGTATAGCATAACAATTCAGAAAGGAAAGACACACACTTGTGTTTCCTTCACAACCAATTTGTTGCAGCCTTCCAGATAATAAAATCGAATGGTTAATCTCTTCTAGAATAACCAATGCAAAGTTTCCAGAAGAAACAGGTGGAGCTTACACCTAAGCAATGATTTTTAAAATCCTGGATAATAGACAAGAAAGAACTTACTTTCTTATCTGTAGGGCAACAGCAAAGGGCTGTGCAAGACAACACAAAAGTGTTAGAACACACAGTGCTGTACCAAAACTTATACTATAGTTTTCTTCTTACAGTATATGTTATACTGAAGAATACTGGTACAGTATAGAAGGTTATGTGCCGGCCGGCACTTGCTGGCCGGCACACACCATAACTAGCTTTAAAGTATACTACTTAACAGCTATAAGGCGGCAGAACGCTGGTTCAAATGTGTGTGCCGGCCAACAACAGCCAATGTCGGCCGGCAATGATTGCCGACCGGCAACTACACAAGGTAGTACCCGGCTGCCGGCCACACTCTAAGGCGACCGGCAGACAAGGGCTGACATTAGCCGGCCGGCAAAGGTACACAATCGATGCCAGCCAGCCGGCCGGCAAGGGACTGAGTCAATTCCACCACATCCTAACCTATCCTAGGTCCAGATGTAGAATGACGTACAGTACTGTAATGGCTAGGCCATTACGGAGATAGAGGGGGAAGGGACAAAAGAGGGTCCTACCAACCTTGCTTTAGTGAAGGATCATCCGCAGCCAAGAAACTCATCTTAGCCTAAGGGAGATCCAAGGAGGGAGGCCAGCAATACTTGCCAGCTCCCAGAAAACCAAAGCAAGGAAGGAGTTGCTACTCCCAGGGAAAGAATCTTATCCTCCCCGAGAACAGCAACAAGGACTAGTCTGGTAGATCACAAAAGAAGGAATCATCTCGTACAGAAACCTTCGGTAGTGACCAAAGGAGGCTAAGCCTCCTATGTATGTGTCAGGCCAGCGAGGGAGACTCTACCCCAAGCCAGATAAACACAGACTCAGACTAAAAACTCTGTTGTTCTGTCATTCTCTGAAACCAGACTTATTGGAACAGGAAGGTACAGTAACACCCCAGTATAGTTATATCAAAAGTTAATTCAGATAAACCACTTAGGGATAAGCCCAAGGCTTAAACAGAGGGAAAGGGATTGCATACCTTCTCCGAAGAAAAGAAAGCAACCGGGGAGTATGAGAAAGTATACTAAAGCTCCATAAGCAACTTAGCCTAGGCACCAAGAGAATCGATTAACTAAATCACCGAAACTCACTCGTATACTATCTTGGAAATATTCAACATAATCTTAAATGTATGAAAAACAGCCTAAAGCTTCAATAAAATTTTAATACACTTGGAAAACCAAAACATGCAGAAAGTACTAGGGCCAAACGACTAGGCTACATGGCCTAGCGTAGGCCAGAGTTGGTGAATACTTTGCCAAAATAATACTAAAGCACGAAAAGAAATCCTATGTAACGCTAAATAGCTAAAATTTATTAAAGCAAAACAACCGGGAATGTCGCTCTGGCTAACTAAACTTATACCTAGCGAGCGACAGCGTACATGACGCCTCCGGTAGGCTACGGCTCTTGTAACAAAGATTAATCCTATTAATCACTTAAAAATTTACCAAGAGCCTACATTTATACATAAAAGAAATGGTACTCAACTTATCAGAGGCCGACAAAGTTGGAGAAGCCATGAAAAGCAAAATAAATCCAAGATTTGCGAGAAACACAGGAAAAAACACCGAGTTGTTAAGCTACGCAAAAAGGAATACATATGGCGCCAGGATTGGCGCCAGGCACGCTTACGAAACGGGAGAATGGGGAGCATTGGGAGCGGCTCCCCCTTTTTCTTTCCCGATTTCGTTTCTTGCCAATTGACCCCTGCGATATGTAATCTCTGTTCGGGGTGCAGATTGCCATGTGGCGTGTCAAGAATACGTCCTCTGATATGTCGCGATATCCCTTTCACGAGGGATATTCGCTCCAGGAGTTAGAATTCTGGTACCTTAAGGTAAATTCTCTGGGAATATCGCCGTAGTTGTAATATACCCTAGGAAGCTACCCTTTAGGAACTTCCATCAAGACGACATGGCTTGAGCCCCCCCCCCAAAAAAAAAAAAATACATATATATATATATATATATATATATACATATATATATATATATATATATATATATATATATATATATATATATATATATATATATATATATATATATATGTATATATATATCTCATATTTCTATGAATGGAGTATGGTATCATGTGTGTCTCTCTCTCTCTCTCTCTCTCTCTCTCTCTCTCTCTCTCTCTCTCTCTCTCTCTCTCTCTTCGATAGTGCTTCAATTCTATAATATTTCATCCATTACACAGCTTCCTGTTATGACAAGAAAGAGAAGACGAATCGAGAAGGGGAAAGAATGTTATTCAAAACTAAAATTGGTATTCCATACAATGACAAAGATTATTTATATAGCATTAGAGAAGGGGGAATGATAAGATAAAAGAGTAAAAACTAATTCGTAATACAAATGAAATCTTGCAGGATTGACCAAAGTTCTAGTAAAGAGATAGAAGAAGAAATTAGGTGACCACTAAGTGAATAATAAACTTCTTAAAGATAAGAAACTTGGAACAAGAGACAAAGATAAAAACATCATGAAGCAAGGGTCGGTAATGGAGATCAAGTGAACAGCTCATTGAACTGAAGAAAAGCAATTATGTCAGCGAAAATGGATTGAGGTAAGAGTGTCCAAATACTCATAAAGATTCTTACAAGAAAGCAGCATGGTAATTTGAAATTATGAAATGAAACTGAGTGGCTTAGATAGACGAATCTTTCTCTTTTATAATTTAAAAAAAAAAAAAAAAAAAAAATAGGAATTATGCCAAAATAAATTTTATATAAAATGATAGTGGCTATTACTACGAAACTTGTATCTATAACTTATGTTCTATTTATACCGAGTCATTTTCATGGGCAATAAATAACCAGTGTTTCATCCTTTAGGTTACATATGCTCACCTGTAAAATAGTTTAGATACCAAAGAAACATTTATGTCTAGCAAACAATTCTTCTCTCTCAAAGGGTTAACTGCTTCACTGTGATAGTTCAGTGGCTACTTTCTTCTTGCTAAGGATAAAAGAGACTTCTTTGGCTATTGTAAGAGGCTCTTCTAGGAGGACACTCCAAAATCAAACCATCGTTCTCTAGTCTTGGGTGGTGCCATAGCTTTGTACCTTGGTCTTCTACTGTCTTGAAGTCTAGTTCTCTTGCTTAAGGGTACACTCTGGTGCACTATTTTATCTTATGCCTGTTCTTCTTGTTATTTTGAAGTTTTAATACTTTATATATGAAAGGGTTATTTCAATGGTGTTATTCTCAAACTTCCCATGTTGATTTTCCTTAGTTCCTTTCGTCACTGGGCTATTTTCTCGGTTGGGGCCCTTGGGTTTATAGCATAATAAACCCAGTGATATATCCCAAGCATACAGTATAGAATATTTTATTTAGAGTTTTGATAAAAGGGATAAAATAGCTCTTCCTCCCCTCATTGCCAGTCACAACTTGAATGAAAGGTCACGATAGAAATAATTTCTGATTTACAAGAACATGGATTATATAGGGGGGGGGGGGGGGGTCATGTACGGACGGATATATCTAATTACCGCAGCAATATCAAATATTTCATTAATTCCAAATATTGTAACAAAAATAATTTCTATAGCTATATATATAAAAACGCTTGTTTGTGAAAAAGAAAAACCAGTAAATGGTTTTGTAACAGAGACAAGGCTCATTTTACTATGGAACATTACAGTGGAAAAACGTCTGCTAAAATAGCTATCGACTTTTTTCTCCAGTTCCCTGTTCCGTCATAATAGACAGTGCCATGAGATAAAATACAATTCATATAATTCAATTTAGAAAAATCAATCAATAAGGTTATGAAATTAAATGGAAACCAAATAAAAGACCCAGTGAATGGAGGATGAAAAATTGTAGTGAATGTGTAAAATAATTTTATAAAAAAAAAGAAAAAAAAGAGATTGGTAATATGGAATAAAAAAATAATTTATCTTGCGAAACGATTTCTTGGTCAGTAATAGCATAGTTACCAAAGCCTTGAGAAAAATGGTTTTAGCTTACTTTCATGTTACATACAGTGTTTCTTCATAATAGCGAAGGACGGGTAGTTGTTGTTGGGACTTCCATAAAGGCTATCATAAAACAACCACATTTCTACTAGCCGTAAAAAGAATTTGTTTTGGATTATAATGATTGCTCAAAAACATCTCACTAGTTTAAGAAACAGTTTTTTTTACTTTTCTTGTAGCATACATTTTAGGTTAAATATCCGGTAGCCATTGTGTCCATGGTCATACTATCCAGTCGTTGACAAACTGCCTGTAGCCATAATGTCCATAAAGAACACCCTAATATATACTGTGTGTGTGTATATATATATATATATATATATATATATATATATATATATATATATATATATATATATATATATGTAAATATCACCCACGAATGGCATTTAATACAGAATTCTATCTTGGGAATATATATCCACTTGGAATTCATTTTATGGTAACAGCTTCTGGCCGGGTGGGGATTCGAACCACCACCTGTACGGCTGGAAACCATGCTGGCAGGGACCCTACCGACTGAGCTATCAAGAGAGACTAAAAGTTTATGGTAAGTCCCCCTACATATTCCTGTCGAATTCAGGAATCTGTTCATAGACTTGAAATATACCCATCTCCACCATGATAGCTGAATCGTGAGTTTGCAACACGTGTTTATTTTAATGAACATATATCACAAGCACACGTGATTTTTAATTAATGTAAATATCACCCACGAATGGCATTTAATACCGAATTCTATCTTGGGAATATATATCCACTTGGAATTCATTTTATGGTAACAGCTTCTGGCCGGGTGGGGATTCGAACCACCACCTGTACGGCTGGAAACCATGCTGGCAGGGACCCTACCGACTGAGCTATATATATATATATATATATATATATATATATATATATATATATATATATATATATATATATATCATGTCCACGGATAATGAGACATAGGAACATGGATTTTTTTCTCTAAATCATAAAAAGGTTCTTGAATACACTTTACACAGCCCGAGCACCTTCTTGTTCTTGTGATCACTTGAGTGGCACTGCCACTCCGGAGCAAATCATACATTGTTGCTCTATCAATATGCTGAATTGTTAGATTTTGTGATGGAAATATACTCTCACCATTAGGCTTACAACACGTCACCTATCAGTCTCAAAGCATGTCACCTATAACAGAGTTCAGTAATCGCACGCAACAACTTATGAGAGTCATAGTATTCTTAAAATGGTCCTTAATCTCACTGTATGAAACCCATACTTCTACATATTTTTCATAAAAGCTTTAACACCTTACTTGGCCTCCATTCCCCTCACTCCGGGAGGAGGTGCGCACTTACCATCTCTTGTGTATGATATATGGACACTCTGATCCGGAATAGGGCATGGTATGTAATATACAGAGATACAACGTAAATATATATACATGGAAATGACCCAACAATTAGATATCTTCCATAAAAAATAAAAATAGAAAATTAATTTTTGCATGTGGAAATGTACACAATATACTCATATATATATATATATATATATATATATATATATATATATATATATATATATATATATATATATATATATATATATATGTGTGTATATATATATATATATATATATATATATATATATATGTGTGTATATATATATATATATATATATATATATATATATATATATATATATATATATATATATATACTGTATATATATATATATATATATATATATATAATAAATTCCACTAATTTCTTCTTATATCTTTTGCAACTGTAACATAAAATTCCTAAAGTGAAAAAATTAAAATCATATCAATATCAGTATTACACAACCTCATCTATAATTTCCCACAGGTTGCAGGCAATATGGCCTTTCAGGCGGGAAAGGTGTAGGAAGATATAATCCATCATCAATCGATTTTACTTGTCTGGATTTAGGGCACAATCTCGCAACACAACTCATCACCACCGTTTCGCCATTTTTGAAATCACTACTACACTACATTTTTAACTATCAATCGTTGGTCTCTAGCCGTTTTCCTGGGAAGCTCATTCAGCTTTCCGCCCTTCTTTCATAACTATAAGTATAAGGTATTCACATCTACACATTCTGTGACACTACCTCTCCTAGGGGCAGAGCTTTAATCCCGTAACCACTTGCTCTTAGGAACCACCCTGATTCCAGCAACCAGGAATCATATAAATACATTAATAATACAGCATCCGCTAGACGGATAGCACTTGACCTATTTTACTTCTCTCTCTCTTTGTTTTTAGGTTCACTTAGCAGTATATCATACGTATTGCTACACTCAGCAAAATTATTAGAGCAGTTTACTTCTGCATTAAGCACCCATATAAGAACACATTGTTATCATCGGGTTTATTTAGAACACATCAAAAGAAGGAATGAGGTCAGTTCAAACAATAACAACAGCAAAAAAATATTCCTACTCATCAACTCGAGGAATGTCGTCTATGGAGGGGTAAGGGGGTACACAATGATTAACACTTTTGAGAGCTACCTCTTCCGGAACCCTTATATGTGTGCCTGATGATGTTCGGACACTTCACCACTAATAATGCTTTATATAACTACTACATTAGATTTAACCGTGATCACTCGGTACAGACCCAAATACGCTGGCTCTAGTTTGTGTGTTTCCTAGGTTGTAATAGTTTTAAATACAAACAATTACCCACAAATACTTTTACCGGTGCAGTTTGGAACCAACCATCATACTTTGTGCTATGTTTTTCTTTAGCTCTTTTCACAAAGCTTTCAGTGGTGTTCATTACTAAATACACGATGTGTGTAATATATGTTCAATGTAGTTTTACATTTATGCTCTCATGTACGTTGTGTTTCTCTTCTTGCATTTACCAGCTTATTATGTTGCTATTTGTGTGTCTTCACGCATATTATTGCTTGTGGATGTCCCTGTGTTGTCTGGCCCTTACTTTGATGTATTTGTTTGTTATTGTGCATGTAAAGTAGCGCGTGTTGTAATACTGGCTGTTTCCATTGTTTCAGGAGGTGACTCCAGTTTTTGTGTGCAATAAAACCTATAACCTATGACAGGTTTTTATTTTTACAACAATTTATTGCACACAAAATAAAAAATTTGAGAGGCCATAGAACGGTTCCTACGTCCAGAACGCTTCGAGGCTGACCCGGATTCTGCCACCGCTGCTAAGGAGTGGACGCACTGGCTGAGGACATTCAACAACTTCTACCAAGCAGTACAGAAGACATCTCCCAGTGCAGACAAACTAATCCTACTCACCAACTACATTGCTCCTCGAGTGTACGACTACATAGCAGACTGTGACACTTATGTTAAGGCTGAGAAAGCACTGACATCACTGTATGTAAAACCTAGAAATGAGGTATTTGCTAGGCTTGTCCTGGCCACACGTAGGCAGGGGTCAGGTGAGTCTCTAGAGCAGTTTCTCCAAGCTCTGAAGCTCCTAGCAAAAGACTGTCAGTTCAAAGCAGTGTCGGCAGAGCAGGCGTGTGATAACTATGTTAGAGATGCATTCATCAATGGACTTTCTTCTGGTGCCATTCGTCAAAGACTACTCGAAAATATAACTCTTAACTTGCAAACTGCTTATGAACAGGCACGCACTTTAGAGATGGCTCAGAAACATTCTGCTTCTTATACTACTGTTGAGCCAATTACTGCTGCTGTACCTCAGCCACAAAGTCAGTCAGTTTATTCAGAGTGTTTAGAAAGTAGTGATGAAACTGCTCATCTTGCCGCCACTACTGGCGCCAATCAGTGTTTTTTCTGTGGATTGAAACGGCACCCTCGGTTCAAATGTCCTGCTAGGGAAGCTTTATGTCTAAAGTGTAAGAAACAAGGACATTATGCAAAAGTGTGTAGGTCAGGGAAACCGGTAGGGGATACTTCTGCTGGTAAAACTAAATATTCGGCAGCAACACTGGCTACTGTGTCTGGGGCTGTGCCTAGTAGTCTTAGTAAATCTTTGAGTTGTTTGAAAGTTAATGGTCTCCCTGTTAATGCACTTATTGATACAGGAAGCTCGGAAAATTTTGTGAGTCAGAAGATTCTTAAAGAAAACAACCTAATCATACTTCCTGACGACGGGGACGTCTCCATGGCTGATGCGTCTCTCTCGTCCAAAGTCTTAGGTCTTTGTTGTGTTGATGTGGAGCTGCAAGGACAAATTTATCCTAGTGTAAAACTCAAAGTGCTGCCATCCCTGTGTAGTGATGTAATTTTGCGGCATGAATTCTTGAAGAATCATTCTGCTCTAGAAATGGCTTTTGGAGGAGCACGCCCCCCACTCAAGATATGTGGGCTGGCAGCAGTGAAGTTGGTTGCGCCCGCACTCTTCAGCAATCTAACAGCAGATTGCAGACCCATTGCTGCAAAGTCGAGACATTACTCTCAGGCTGATAAGGAATTTGTCAGAACTGAAATTGGTAGAATGCTACAAGAAGGAATAATAAGACCCAGCCAGTCTCCTTGGAGGGCCCAGGTGCCAATCACTGCAGGGCACAATCGCAGGAAGAGAATGGTGATTGATTATTCACAAACTATAAACAGGTTTACTGAGCTGGATGCTTACCCTTTGCCTCGGATCGATGAAACAGTGAACAATGTCTCAAGATATAAAGTGTTTAGCACCTTGGACCTGAAGAGCGCCTACCACCAAGTGCCAATAAGAGAATACGAAAAGTTGTACACTGCTTTTGAGGCGAGTGGAAAGCTGTACGAGTTCAATCGAATCCTATTTGGTGTGAAGAACAGAGTGGCCGCTTTCCAACGAGTTGTGGATCAGATCCTTGCAAAAGAAAAGGTGGAAGGGGCATTTGCTTATGTGGACAATGTGACTATATGTTCAGAGACGGAAGAGGAGCATGACAAAAACCTAAATCATTTCTTGAAAGTGGTGAGGTATTACAACCTCACATTTAATCATGACAAGTGTGATTTCAGGACACAGTCTATAAACCTTCTGGGATACTCTATAAAGGACGGAGAGATCAGACCTGATCCAGAACGACTGCAGCCTCTCTTGAGTCTACCCCTTCCCAAGGATGCTGCCTCTCTTTGGAGAATGTTGGGGTTGCTTGCTCATTACTCACGATGGATACCCAACTTCTCTGAGAAGGTCCGGCCTCTTTCACACTCCACGAGATTCCCATTGTCTTTTGAAGCTTCTCTGACTTTTGAGAAATTGAAGAATGAAATTGCGAAGTCCGTGGTGCAAGCCATTGATCCTACATCCCCTTTCACAGTCGAAACAGATGCCTCAGACCATGCCATTGCCGCTACTCTCACTCAGAATGGACGTCCTGTAGCGTTCTTCTCTCGCACTCTCTCTGACAGTGAACAAAGGCATTCTTCAGTAGAGAAAGAAGCTTATGCCATAGTTGAGGCCCTCAGAAAGTGGAAGCATTACCTAATTGGTCATCACTTTAAGCTGATTACTGACCAGCGAAGTGTAACATTCATGTTCGACACAAGATCTTCAAGCAAAATCAAGAACTACAAGGTAGCCAGGTGGCGCATTGAACTGTCATGCTACCACTACGATATAGTGTATCGTCCAGGTACGGAAACTATTCCTGCAGATGCTCTCTCGCGTGTCTGTGGTGCTGTAGCTACAGACAAACTCAAACAACTGCATGAAAGTCTATGTCATCCTGGAGTGTCAAGGATGGTGCATTTCATCCGAGTTCGGAACCTGGCTTATTCTGTTGAGGATGTAAAGAAGGTTACTGCTTCTTGTCCAATCTGCTCTACTGTCAAACCTCAGTTCTATAAGCCTGATGATGGCCATCTGGTGAAAGCTACTCAGCCATACGAGAGATTGAACTTTGATTTTAAGGGGCCCCTTCCGTCACAGTCGAAAAACAGATACTTGCTCACAGTCATTGACGAATTCTCACGGTTCCCTTTTGCGTTCCCTTGTTCAGACATGACTGCTGGTGCTATCATCGGGTGTTTGGTACAACTGTTTGCACTATTCGGAATGCCAGCATACGTACACTCAGACAGGGGAGCCTCTTTCATGTCAGAAGAACTGAAGAAATTCTTACTAGAGAAAGGAGTGGCTACCAGTCGCACTACGCCCTACAACCCAAGGGGCAATGGCCAGGTGGAGAGGTAGAATGGAATCATATGGAAAACCATTCGGTTAGCTCTCAGAACAAGGAATCTTGATGTCTCGAAATGGGAAGTTGTCCTCCCAGATTCACTTCACTCTATCCGTTCCCTGCTATGTACGTCAACTAATTGTACACCACACGAGCGTTTCCTAAAGCATCCTCGGAAGTCCACGTCAGGTCGTACGTTGCCTACCTGGCTCATCACCAAAGGTCCCACTCTATTAAGACGGCAAGTACGGCACAGCAAGAATGACCCTCTAGTAGATGAAGTAGAAATAGTAGAAGCTAATCCTGAATATGCTCATGTCAAGTTTCCTGATGGTAGAGAGTCCACTGTGTCTTTGAGGCATCTAGCACCTCTAAGTGGTGATGATAGTAGCAGCGTGGAGGTCACCAGACCTTCACTGCCGCAATCTCTAGAGTCTCTAGGTATATCAGAGTCTGAGGTGCGCCGTCCAGATGCTAGAGCAAGCTCGGAACCTGCTCTTCAAGAAGTCACTCATGACGTTACATCCGGGGAAAGTGCTGTTCAAGAGCTTCCTGCTGCGTCTGGTCAAGGCACTACACCTGTACCACTCTGGAGGTCCGAAAGGACCTGGCGGGCTCCTAAGTATTTTGATGATTATGCTGCTTGAATTTCATAGGTGGGGAGAATGTGGTAATATATGTTCAATGTAGTTTTACATTTATGCTCTCATGTACGTTGTGTTTCTCTGCTTGCATTTACCAGCTTATTATGTTGCTATTTGTGTGTCTTTGCGCATATTATTGCTTGTGGATGTCCCTGTGTTGTCTGGCCCTTACTTTGATGTATTTGTTTGTTATTGTGCATGTAAAGTAGTGCGTGTTGTAATACTGGCTGTTTCTATTGTTTCAGGAGGTGACTCCAGTTTTTGTGTGCAATAAAACCTATAACCTATGACCGGTTTTTTATTTTTACAACACACGGTATTGCTCAGTTAAATAATTTGGCAACTGTTACAATTAATAGGGACAGGATATAGTAACACAGGATCCTGTCCATGCACTAAAAAGAAAGGCGTGTCCCTGAGCTAGGCTTTATATGCAATGCTCAAAGCTAACTAAGCAGGACGAAGCATGGTGTGTCAATAAAGGGGATCATCGGTCACTAAGTAACGTAATATTTGCACCGCTTCCCTGTGATGCGATTCCACTAGCATGAAGGCCTATATGTGGTCAGTGAAAACTGTTCTATTTTCATCAAGTCCAAGGCCGATTTAACCACCTTAATTTATAAACTTGAGACCATTATCACTTATCAATATTTTTGGGTAACCAAACATAGTAATGAAAGACCATAGCACCTGGGCTAATGAATTTACTGATTTATCCAACATAGCATAAGTGTGAGTGTAACGAGTAAAAGCATAAATAAAATACACATATATACTTATGTTGTGTTATACCAGTAGGAAATGGTCCTAGAAAATCCATATGCACCCTAAGAAATTTAATTTGAATCACAGGCCACTTTCTGGCTTCTGATACAGTGTTTTTTTGTGTTCTTTGAAACAGTTACAAGCATGAAAACATTTCATATAATTTTTTCTAGAATTTCTCATTCCTAACCAAAAGAAAGATTCACATGCTCTCCTTAATGTTCTGTCAATCTCCAAATGCCTTGCATACAGACTTGCATGTACAATGTGGATGGCTTGACTAATTAAAGAGGGAGTAAGAAGTACCTGTGCACAAAGTTTCCCTCCCCTCTTCTCGTAAGCACAATATAAGATATCATTCACTCTATAAAAAAAAATTCGAGGCACATTCATAAATGATAGATAACTCTCTGGTTTCCCTTTAATCACTGCTCCCATTCTTTCCATTCAATCCTCATTTTTCTGTCCTTCTCGGACTTCCTTTATGTCCAGCCTCCTAAGTCAATCACACCTGTATCATTATGGTACTCATTCCGAACACCCTTGGTCATGTCCTCGGCCACCCGCACACATTCTCTCTCTCTTTCTCTCTCTCTCTCTCTCTCTCTCTCTCTCTCTCTCTCTCTCTCTCTCTCTCTCTCTCTCTCTCTCTCTCTCTCTCGCCCATATATCTACCAACCCTCTTTCTCTCTTGCTCATGGATCTCATTTTCTGATTGCTCCTCGTGTGAATTAAAATCTCGCTTTTTATTTTGATTGGGTCCTTCACTATTTAGGGTTTGTTCTTCATTCCTCTTTCGTCCCTGAGTTGTTACTCCTCTTACAGCAACCTTGTTAGCTTCATTTTCTATGTGGTCAAACCCCTTTATGTTAAACGCTAACAATCTTTCAATGCATCTTGGTTGTCTAGATGTCACGTTTCCTTTGTAAAATAAGTCACGTAAGGGGCTATGATTACTTTGCAACTCAGTCGGCCTACTTGATAAAAAAAAAACAATGCCTCTCTAGAAGCAAAAGCATAGGCAATGCCTTTCGATCGAATGTATTATAACTCCTCTCTACCCCATTAAATGCCTGCAAGCAAAACAAATGGGTCGCTATCTACCTTTATCATCTCGTTGAGAAATTCTGCCACCAATAGCTACGTTACTCGCATCTTTTGTCACTAAAAACCGGCGATATAATATAGGATATGTGAGTAACTCATTGCTAGTTAAAGCTTTTTCTTCTTCCACTCCCCAAATAATTACTTTTTGTTTCTTGAAAGCATCTAAGTGTCACTCTATCTTTACAACACCTCTTACGAATTTACAGTAATACCCAGCAAGCCCAAGAAACCCAGCTACCTCCTTAAGGGTATGTCGCCCAGGGAAATCTCTAATAGCTTCTACTTTACTCGGGCAGGGTTGGATACCTTCGGGGGAATTAGTATGACTCAAAAATTTTACTTATTTACAGAAAAAAAATGCAATTTGATAAATTTATTTTCATACCATTACGTCGCAATGCATCTAAAACTTTACGAATTTTGTCATTATGTTCTTTAGCCGTTTTCTCTGTAATAATGATATTATCTAAATAAACAAGAACAATATGACCAATTAAGGGAGACAACACTGCCATCAATACTCTAGAAAAAAAATTGGAGCACTTTCAACACCAAAAGGAAGAGAATTAAACTGAAGTGGTTGTCCGTTAGCTATAAATGCCGTTTTGCATTTACTGTTGTACCAACCGTGTGTCGCGCGATCGTACTTAGTAACGACATTTCCTTTTGTGTATAGATTATGCTTGTATCTTCGCTCTCCCCTCGCACTAAAAAGAACCTTAATAAACATGTGTATTTATCTCACTGTTAATTGTTAACCGGTGTGGTATCAGTTGAACAGGAAATTTCCTGTTGCGTTGAACCTGAAATAATGTGTCGGTTTTTCTCACCGTTAACTGTTAACCGGTACGGTGTCGATTGAACAAGAAATTTCTTGTTGCATTGAGTTTCTGTATATAAAGGCGAATGTCTGTAATAAAGTTACTTGGTTGCTTTCATCCTGCCTTTGAGTCACAACCTTCTCTCGGCTCGTTATATTGCCGACCCCGGAGTGACTCACTACTCCCCCCCCCACCTCTCACAGTTACTATGACGCGCTCAAAGCATACCTTCTGCAGCAGTACTCGCCATCACCAGCCGCCTGTATAGCAAAGCTTTTTCAGCTCTCTTAACAACCATTGGGGGACCAAAGGGCTTCGCTCACCCTCCAGAAAATGACCAGTGTCACTCACCTGCAACCTGACGCAGATGGCTCTCCTCGTGAGGTGAACCTACTTCATGCCCTTTGGGTAAGCTGTTTACCCGAACCTGTACGCGCTGCCATACCCGATGTCGATATTTTACCCATACAGGACTGGATGACCAAAGCCGACGCCCTTATGCAGAGCCACTTTATGACCTTCAAAACCTCCATCAACGCCTCCACTCCTGACGAAGAGGACACCTATTCAACTTCAACCGAAGCTGACGTGAATGCCGTAGGACACACACACCTCTGAATGCCGTAGGACACACCTATGAATGCCGTAGGACACACACGCCTATAAATGCCGTGGGAACACACACCTATGAATGCTGTAGGACACACACGCCTACTCCATGACAAGCCGGAGCGGCAACAAAGCCACCCATCATCCACCACTCGCTCGTGCCCCAACCAACGACTTCTACAGCCACTCACTGCCGCTAATCGGCCACAGTTTTTGCTACTACCACTCCAGATTCAGGGTGCCCTATTTAACATGTACCAACCATATGTCACATGATCGTACATAGTAACAAAGTTTCATTTTGTGTATATATTATGTTTGTATCCTCGCTCTCCCCTCGCACTAAAAAGATCCGGAATAAACATTTATCTTTCCTCACCGTTAATTGTTAACTGGTGTGGTATCACTTGAACAGGAAATTTCCTGTTGCATTGAACCTGTTATAATGTGTCTGTTTTTCTTACCGTTAACTGTTAACCGGTACGGTGTCGGTTGAACTAGAAATTTCCTGTTGCATTGAGTTTTTGTGTATAACGGCAAGTGTCTGTAATTAAGTTACTCAGTTGCTTTCATCCTGCCTTTGAGTTACAGCCTTCTCTTGGCTTGTCACACTGTCTTCCTTAATGGTATTTGATAGTATCCAGATTTTAGATCGATAATTTTAAAATATTTACTATTCCATACCTTCACGAGTAATTCTTCGATCAAGAGCAATGGAAATGCGTTGTCCTTAGTGACTGCATTCAACTACCTATAATCAACACACAATCTTACAGAGGCATCCTATTTCCTAACAGCTACAATTGGAACAGCCCAGGGTATTCGTTCTGCTCGATAATCCCTTGTTCCCTAAATTTACTAATTTCCCTTTCTATCTCTACTGGAAATGGATAGGTACCTTGAAAGTCCTTGATTTATCGGCTTCACCTGCCCAGTTTCAATACTAAAGGGAAATTGATCAATCATTCAGGGTGGCTCGTCTCCAATTGCAATAACATCAGAATAATTATTTACCATGTTACTAACCACAGGTTGATATTCTTGTTCACATAGTTTTTGCGCTTGCATAATCAAGTTCTGAGTGCATTACTCTGTACAGCCTGGAGTTGTTGGTCCCAAGATCCTATCATTAGTAAGTTCACATAACTCAATTTACACACAGAATCACTTCCTGACATAACTCTTTTATTTGACAAATTAACTATTGTAATACCCGTTCTGTTCTCTTTTATTTCTTACAAGCCCTTCTAGACTAAGTGTGCCCATTTTTCATGGGGTTTAACTAATACCTTGGTTCCCTCTGGGAGAGGCTGAGACGGGGTCACTGATATGCTTGTAAGCGTCTGGGGAGACAATACTTCTCCTCTTTCAGGTACAGCTGTGTCCTTACCTACTTGTCTCTCCCTTCCCACACAAGCACTTACTTTCTCATGAATTTCTATCAGTAAAATATACCCTCTTGCCATAATATTATTTTAACTTTTTCCACGCAAATATATTTGATTACTTATTATAAAATCCAAACCGTGTATTGCCTTGATTCCTGGAATCCCAAGGTAGGCAAGACAAAAAAATCATGTGTAAATTTTACAGATCCCACTTTAAGGTTGACGATCGTTGTATGCCTTGC
>NC_090737.1:78182139-78210913 GCF_036898095.1 Palaemon carinicauda
TTTATTTTGTTTTGTAATTTGAATACCTATCGTCACCCAAAAAGATAGTTTATATATTTTTATCATCTAAGCTTACTTTCATATCAATCTTTAAATGTCCGTGAACTCATGTTTGTGCTCCTTGTAGGCAATTTTTTTTTCTTTTCTCATCATCATGCATATACAGATATATGTATGTATGTCTATGACATTCGGACTGTAGAGTTTTATAAGAGGTATTACTGGTTTGTAGAAATCAAGTAAATTTCATGAAATATGTAACTTTAGCTATATTTAGGGCTATGGAGAGTTACGAATATCTTATATCATTAAATAACCGATGAAAGTAAATAAAAGTTATTCCAGATATCTTTCAAATACCAGTGTGGTTCTTCCACTGGAAATGCTTGCATGATTAATATTAGTCTTAAACCTTATTACCATCCTTACATATCATACTATATATGATTGATCAAACCTTTATGAAACTGTACTTGTTGGACCCTTGCAAAAAACTGTAAAACCTTGACATTAAAAAAACCGGAAGTTTTTGTGCTGATCCCATTTAAAACCTCTGCAGTAAGAAACTTTAAATCCCCTGAAACCCATGACAGTAATATTCGGTTTAGTTAAAGAAATAATTCTAAATGAAATAAATATGTAAATGTAAGAAGAGATATATAACATATTTCAAGTCCGTCATATTATATATTAGTCCGTACATTTACATTTTTGAGAGTATTTTACTATTGCAATACCTGGATAGACAATATATATTGAAAAATGTTGGCCCTTATTGGTAGTATATATTGTTTCTAAGAAAGAGTCGGCTGTAAGTCCTATCTGATGTCCATCCACTTCTAATACCTATGTGCACTTTTTTGAGCTCAGGCCATGTCGTCCTGATGGAAGTTCCTTTAGGGTAGCTTCCTAGGGTATATTTGACTACGGTGATATTCCCAGAGAATTTACCTTAAGGTATCCAGAATTCTAACTCCTGGAGCGAATATCCCTAAATAAACTTAACATGGGATATCGCATAATATCAGAGGACGTATTCTTGACACGCCACATAGCAATCTTCACCCCGAATAGAATTATCACTTTGAGGGGTCAAAGTGGCAAGAAAACGAAAAACGAGAATGAAAGGAGAGCCGTTAATAAGGTACCTCTCCTATCCCGCTTCGACTGTGTATACAATGCCGGCGACGCCGCCATCTTCATTCCTTTTTCCGTAGCTCAACAACTCGGTGTTTTCCTTGGGTTTTCTCGTGAATCTTGGAATATTTCAACTTTATGATGCTTTTTCCAGCCTCTTCTGCCTCTGGAAAGTTGAGTATTATCTTTATTATGTATAAAAGTAAGCTCTTGGCGTTTTTAAATAAATCGAAAGTGATATTAACGTTTACAAGAGCTGTTGCCTACCGGAGGCGTCCTGGACGCTGTCGCTCGCCATGCAGGAGTCATTTAGTTAGCCAGAGCGACGTTCCCGGTCCTTATGCTTTAATAATTCTAGCTATTTAGCTTTACAATAGGAATTCTTTATATGACGCCGTTAGTATTTCAGTTTCGGCGATTGAGGTAACCGATCCTAGCCTACGCTAGGCTTCGTAGCCTAGGCGTTTGGCCCTAGTACTTTCATGCATGATATACAGATTTCCGAGTGTTTTAAATTTATTGAAGCTATAGGCAGTTTTATACATATAAGATCGTATACGAGAGAATTTTGGTGATTTAGGTAATCGATTCTCTACGCACCTAGGCTAGTAGCCTATGGAGCTTTAGTATACTTTCACATACTCCCCGGTTGCTCTTTTTTCCTTGGGGATTAAGTGCAATCCCTTTTTCCTCTGTGTTAAGCCTAAGGCTTAATCCTAATGGTTTTATCTGAATAAACATTTAGATATAACTATATTAGGGTGCTTCAGGGGTGGGCAGAACATCAGAGTATTTATTCTGGGGTCTGTTTCTTTCTAGCATAGAGAATGAGATTCCTTTTGCTAGGTTAGGAGCAGACATAGGAGGCTTAGCCTCCTTAGACCACATCTGAAGGTTTCTGTACGAGATGATTCCTTCTTCTAGTGATCTAGCAGGCTTGTCCAGTGTAGTTGTTTTCGGATTGAAGGATAAGATTCTTCTTTTCCTTGTGAATAACAACATCAAACTTTGTTTTAGTATTGAGGGAGGTGGCAAGTTTTGCTGATCTCCCTCCCTTGATAATCCCTAGGCTAGGATGAGCTTTCTTGGCCGTGGGATGATCTCATACTACAGCAGAGTTTATAGGACCCTCTTCTCCCTTTCCCCCCTATCCTTAGTAATGGCCTAGCTATTACATCTCTTGGCCGTCATCCTACATTTATACCTAGTGTAGGTTAAGATTTGGAACTGGCTCAGTCCTTTGCCAGCAGGCAAGATCATGCCGGCCGGCAGAGGCCTAACTTCTGTAAAGTGTTCCCCAGACCTCCCTTGGTCTTACATCCATGTCTGTCAGTAAAGGCCGGCAGGCAATGGATCGAAGGAAGCCTGAATTTTACATTCTCCGCTTCCTTATGTTCACTCTTTCTGGATGGAGGGCTGTAAGGCAGTGCTGTCTTATATCCTTACATCCATTCTGTTTTTCTTTTAGTGTATGTACCCCTAGCCCGGCTGCCGGCTTAAGTGGCTGGCAGCTGGGCAGGTGGAAGTTCTCTGGTTCTCTTTACTGCCGGCCGGCATAGGTAGCCTACCATTGCCGGCCGGCAACAGAAGCACACCATAAGATCTGCCGGCTGCTACGATTAGCGGCCAGCAGCCGGGTGCTAGTCTCTGCCGGCTGGCACACACAACTGAACCAGCGATCTTCCGCCCAGTAGTCTAAAGGTAGTATACCTTGGAACTATAATAAGGTACGTTCCGGCTGGCAGGTTTTTATATTGTATATAGTAGCCAGTATTTTTACAGTATAGTATATACTGCATGGAGAAAACTATAGTATAAAATATATTGTATCACTAAGTTCTTCAAACATACTTGTGTTGTCTTATACAGCCTTTTGTTGAGACCGTACAGATGAAGAAAGTGAGTTCTTTCTTTAATAATTATCCAGTATATTAAAATTCTTTATAATGGTGTGAGCTACACCTACATACTCCTCTGGAAATATCTTGAAGGTTATTCTAGAATAAGATTTAACCAAAATTTTATTATCTGGAAGGTTACAGTAATTGGTTGGGCAGGAAATACAAGTGTTTTTCCTTCTTTCCTTTCTAGCTTAGTTATTTTAAGCTATATATATATACTAGCATGTGTTATCCAGTGATATGTTTTTCACTTGATACTCATGGAATTTCTTCTCTTTACAGGAGGACCATCCGAAGTGCGGGAGCATGTTCTGCAATGTTCGCAGCAAAACCTTTTGAGGACATGAGATGTGCAGGAGGCACGCAGCATGCGCAGTCTCCAAAGGTGATCTCCGGTATTGGGACCCTCAGGTATGTACGATTTGCACTAACTTGATTACTGAGGCATTTGACGCCCCTAGGTCGGCGGAGTCAAGGGACGCAGCTAGGGAAAAGCTCCGGACCTGGGTGAGGGGCTTCCAGAAGAATACTTCTGGCCCCTATCTTCCAAGTGAGAAGATGAGGGCTTACCTTTTTCGTAAGGCATCAGCGGATGCAGTGATTCCTCAGCCTCATGCAGAGATACCATTAGTCCAGATTCCCGTTGATTCTGAAGTCTCGGACGCCCTACAAGACATCCAACTGGACGATAGGATGTCTGAGGAGTCTGAGTACACTGAAAAGGACCTTCTGGCAGGAGACCAAGAAGAGGAGCTGACCCAGCCTCCGGATACTAAGGAGGAAGAAATCGACGAGGGGTTGGTTACATTGGTACAGGCTCCTGAACCTGTTCCCACAACATCGTCTGCTATCCCAGCTGATCTGGGAAGGACTCTCTCTTCCATCGTTGAAATGATTCAGCAGATGGAGAAAAAGAACAATGAAAAGGAAGCTGCAATGAAGTTGGAGATGCGGAGACTTGCAGCATCACGTGGGCCCCAGAAGAAGCTCAATGTGAAGGATCTTCCTTTGTGCTCGGATGCTAATCCTTGGAGGTATGCCGAGCACATGCCTATGACAACTGGGAAGATTGTCATATCGGAGAAGTTGGGTTCAATTCCCTTTGAAGAAATGGAATTCTGACCCAACAAGGAGTCTTACCCGGACTGCTATGTCCGTCTTAGGAAGGAGCCAGCCTCAAAGGAAGAGACAGAGCCGAAGGAGGTCATAGTTTTTGACCGTAGTAAAGCACAGGCTTTACTATCGAGCTCAATGAAAGAGAGGGGCTTCACAAACTCAAAGGTACCAGCTTTGAGTAAGAAGCATCCTTCCTTTGTGGTTCTCCTACCAGAGCCTTTCCCTTTATGGAGAAGGGATTTAAGGCTGCCTTGAAAGCGGTTGAGGCAGGGAAACCATGTCCCTCCTTGGAGGAATCTAAACCTCTGTCCCTGACCTTACCTATGGACCAGAAAGACTGGAAGGACGTCCATCTTACCTTCTCAGTCGGGAAGTTGGAGGCCGATATTGCCGGACGTCAGTTCGGTGAAGACCTTCCAAAGCTGTCAGATTTTCTCTTGCGCAGGGAGCAAGAGACAAAAGAGAGACTTACTACATCGATTTCATTACAAACGACGGCAAGTGACCCCAAAGTCCAAGATATGTTTATGGTAGTGGCCAAAACCCATCTGGCCACAGTAACAAAGGACCTCTACAGTTTCATCAAAGCTAGGAGAGCTTGTAGAGAGTTCGTGTTCGCCTCGGCTGCAGTGAGGCACAAACCGAGGAAACTGATCTCCTCTTGCATATGGGGTAAAGACTTCTTCCCTAGCGAAGTGGTCATAGAGGTAGTGGATAAGGCCGCCACAGAGAATAGAAACCATCTCATGAAATGAGGCCTAATTCTTAAAAGAAAGTCTTCTCTGGATGAGGGTCCCCAACCTAAAAGGAAGACTAAGAAACCTAGGCTATCCTCTCGGCCAGCCAAACCTTATAGGCAGCAGCAGCAATAACTTCCCATGACCACAGTGCCTCAGATGGTGGCACAAACCCCAACCATGTACCAGTTGGTACCTCAAGCCGTGACAACTCAGTCACCGGCATTTAACCCAGCATTCGAAAGGCAAACAACTACCTTTCGCCCAAGAGCTAGAGGAACAGCCAGAGGTTCATCTAGACGCCCTTCAAGAGGAAGGGGGTTCAGGGGAGGACGCGGTCAAGGAGGCAAGGCCTCAGGTTGTGGCGGGATGTTGCAAGAACAAGCCCCACACCCTGAATCACACTTACTGACAATTATCTCAACAACACAAACTTTCCCCTTACGTTATCATAAACTGGACTCTTAGACTGAAGGGCAACAAAAACAAAACAAAACATATCCTTAAAACTATATTTCTTAAACTAAAATAAATCAAACTATCAGCAATCAAAATAAACACTTAAAATTAATCAACTGCATCCAAAAATTTAACACTAAATATACAATAAACACCATTCAAATAATCCAAAAAACTATCAAAACTTAACATTAACCTCTCACCACCAACACCAAAAATGAATATATATATAAATTATCTTATATAAATAACATGGGACAACAACACTGTCGCCACACACAAGCCGGACTGTCTTTACGGCACACTAACACAACTCTGTGTTTAACAGTTCACTCTGTGGCAAATTGCCACCACTGCCTCCCTAATTGGGTTCCTGGATGTCACCATCGTCATCATGATCATCATCATCATCCGAAAATTCCTTCTTACAGCCAAGTCGTTACCAATTATATCCAAATCTAAAATAGCAGTCAGTTCCAAGTCCCTTATAACAAGCCAGGTCATCAATCAATATTAAAAATATCTCTCTCAAAGGAGGAATCATGGCTGTTGAAATACACAGAACACTTCCAATGCTGGTAAGAAAAATAATAGTAAATCCAGCAATCACACACACAACCGCCTCTATCAGCAGTCAAATAAAAAAGAATTCGCTCCGAAACATTCACCACTGTCGTAACCTAACTAAAAACCTAAACAAACAATCTCATTTAAACCAACAGTCTTTCTCACCACAAACGATCAATACACTAACTACTTTCGCTCGCTAACACAATCTCTCTCTCTCTCTCTCTCTCTCTCTCTCTCTCTCTCTCTCTCTCTCTCTCTCTCTCTGGATTTGGCAAAAGAATTTAAACAAAAAATAATATAAAAATTAATCCTCCACATTCCTCCCCCCTTACTTTGCCAAATCCGTCTCACACAAAACTTACAATATTTTTTCCATACCCCAGTCGCAGTCGGGAACAGGACCTCTACTCCGAGTAACAGGGCCTCCATATACTCTCTCATTCACTTCTTCCTTATCACAATCATTCGCTACATTAACACTAATCCTACCTAAATCCCTTTCATCTAATATTTCATGTACAATCCCATCTACCTCACTATCATCTGGCCCTAAAATCTCACTTATTTCCGTCACAAATTCATCCATTTCATCAAAACCATTTTCTACTATAATAAAAGACTCATTCATACTACTTATCATTCTCATATCTCTCACTCTCGCATTCGTCATATTTTCTTTTACATCATCTAAAGAAAAGCCACATACACTATAGGTATCATTCATACTCAGCCATGAGTCATCTGCACTAACACATTTATCTTCCATACACACTTACACATTTACACCCTTGTCATACTTATTCGTATTCTTACCTATACCTATAAATTTCCCTTGTACTTTCTCCTCACTTAAAACTTTCAAATGCCTCTTTTTCCTATATTCAACTAACACTAATTGTTTATTTTCCAGTCGTAACTTCTCATGCATACTAGATTCATACTTGTTCATTTCCAACCAATTTTTCATCCCATTCTCACAAACATTGATCCTATTCCTTCCACACACACAGGAGGACTCACCCAGCTGAACCCTCTTACACTCTAGTTTCCTGAACATCCTGGCTGATTTACTCCCTTCTTTCTACATACCCTAGCTACATGCCCATCTGCACCACATTCTAGCATAATGACCATCCTTTCCACAATTACCACAAATCACATTTGTACGATTACTCCTACATCCACTCGCTATGTGCTCAGTCATACCACACCGATAACATTTTACCCATTTCTCTTTCTTGCACTCGCTAATTCTATGCCCTACCTCACCACATCCAAAACAAGCACCTAGAACCCATCTACATTCATTCTTCTTATGTCCCACTTTCCCACATCTATAACACACTTCTTTTCACGGACACAACTACCTGACCTACCTCGCTGTGCACTAGCACTCCTATCCCTCCAAACCTGATTCCCTTGCCTAAACCCTTCATTTGTCCTTACATGTATTCCCACATTACTCGCCCTAACACTCCTCTCTACTACACTATCAGCTACCCTCATCGGTCCTCTCATAACAGCATCTCTAAAACTAACAAATTCTGGCACACTTTCCTCCATGCCAGTTCTTACACTCACAGATTTACTTTCTTTCATACATCTATCCAACTCGTAATCCTCAACTATCTCTAAAATATCATCCCATGTCAATCTTTCTTTCGTCCACCTCATTTTCTCCTTCCGTTTCAAAATAACAAACTCAGCAACATTCTCGGGTACAGTAGCAAAAACTTCTTCATTAACTCCTTATTCTCATTTATACCTTCATCCCCATACTTCTTCCTAGCAAAAGTTTCCAACCTACATACATACATCGATATAGCTTCTCCTGCATTCATCCGTGCCTCATCAAAATCATTCTTACGCTTATACCTAACACTCACTTTCATACGTTTTACCTGCTCAGTTATTCTCTTTTTCACACTTTCATAATCAACATCACCTACACTCATTATCACACCATACATCGTCAACAAATACCCAGTAAAATATTCTCCCAACTCCCTAGCCCAAACTCTTTTACTGTCACCATACTTATCCTGACAATACCTCTCATACTCCTTGAAAAAGTCATACACATCCCTACTGCTATGTTCATTGAACCTTTCACATCGAGGTACCTCTCTCATAAACACAGTCTTACACACATCACGTTCATTCTCACTGCTATCATCACTGCTACCTTCCTTCTTGTTTCCTACTTCCTCGCTAGAACATAATGAATCCACTTCAACACTTAACTTCCTATCCTTAACCATTCCCTTCTTACCCTTTTTCTTACTTACCATTCTCACCCATTCACGATCATCCTTGCTATCATCCTGACACTTTTTCTTCTCTTTCTTTACATCACTTTTACCTTCCTTACTATGCCTAATTTCTTTATCTTCAATATCCCTATCACTATTACAATTACTATCACTATCACTTCCTTTACCATTATCACTAACCTTAGCCTTCTCATCCACTATCAACCCGTTACCCGAAGCTGAGGAAACTCCTCCGACTGCACCTTCACCCATTAAAGTCTTGATCATCCCCATTACTTGCCCCATCCTAGTTTCCAATCGTCTCTCCATTCGTTCCTCATTCTCTTGCATTCTCATCTCAAAACCCTCTTCCACTCTCTCTACAGTTCCTTGAATTTCCCTCAGTTTCCTATGCATCTTCTCATTCTCACACCTTAACCACTTATTCTCTTGCAATAACTTCTCTCGCTCCTTACTCAACCGCAATTCCTCCCTCAGTAACTTTAACTTTTCTTCCATTTTCAGTCTTATATTTAATTTCTTAACCTAATTCAGTCCTTCGTCAAAGAGTCCAGCTTCAATCTCACCTCGGCTGTCCCTGTTCGGGCGCCAAAATAATGTGGCGGGATGTTGCAAGAACAAGCCCCACACCCTGAATCACACCTACTGACAATTATCTCAACAACACAAACTTTCCCCTTACGTTATCATAAACTGGACTCTTAGACTGAAGGGCAACAAAAACAAAACAATACATATCCTTAAAACTATATTTCTTAAACTAAAATAAATCAAACTATCAGCAATCAAAATAAACACTTAAAACTAATCAACTGCATCCAAAAATTTAATACTAAATATACAATAAACACCATTCAAATAACCCAAAAAACTATCAAAACTTAACATTAACCTCACACTACCAACACCAAAAATAAATATATATATAAATTATCTTTTATAAATATTATGGGACAACAACACTGTCGCCACACACAAGCCGGACTGTCTTTACGGCACACTAACACAACTCTGTGTTTAACAGTTCACTCTGTGGCAAATTGCCACCACTTCCTCCCTAATTGGGTCCTGGATGTCACCATCGTCATCATGATCATCATCATCATCCGAAAATTCCTTCTTACAGCCAAGTCGTTACAAATTATATCCAAATCTAAAATAGCAGTCAGTTCCAAGTCCCTTATAACAAGCCAGGTCATCATTCAATATTCAAAATATCTCTCTCAAAGGAGGAATCATGGCTGTTGAAATACACAGAACACTTCCAAAGCTGGTAAGAAAAATAATAGTAATTTCAGCAATCACACACACAACCGCCTCTGTCAGCAGTCAAATAAAAAATCATTCGCTCCAAAACATTCACCACTGTCGTAACCTAACTAAAAACCTAAACAAACAATCTCATTTAAACCAACAGTCTTTCTCCCCACAAACGATCGATACACTAACTACTTTCGCTCGCTAACACAATCTCTCTCTCTCTCTCTCTCTCTCTCTCTCTCTCTCTCTCTCTCTCTCTCTCTCTCTCTGGATTTGGCAAAACAAAATAAACAAAAAATAAAACAAAAATTAATCCTCCTCAAGGTCAACAACAGCAGAAGTGAAACGCTTCCGGTAGGAGGGAGACTTCATCTTTTACAGGATCGTTGGACCTTCGATCCCTGGGCCCAGAGCCTAATCAAGAATGGACTGGGTTGGAGCTGGTACAGCACTCCACCTCCGTTTCCACAATTCTTCCAACACTCTACCCCCGTTCTGGAAGAATGTATTCGAGAACTCTTGGAGAATAGAGTAATTCGAAGGGTAAAGTCCATCAAGTTCAAAGGAAGGCTGTATTGTGTTCTTAAGAAGGACTCAGAAAAACTCAGAGTCATTCTGGACTTTTCGCCACTCAACAAGTTCATAGTGAACTACAAGTTCAGGGTGTTGACACTTCAACACATAAGGCCCATACTACCCAAACGGGCATTTACCGTCTCTATAGACTTGTCAGACGCTTATTGGCATATTCCAATCAGTCGTCACCTCTCCTCCTACCTAGGGTTCAAGCTACAACGAAGACTCTATGCCTTCAGAGCCATGCCATTCGGGCTAAACATAGCCCCAAGAATTTTCACGAAGCTTGCCAAGGGAATCCAATTAGTGGCCTACTTGGACGACTGGCTGGTGTGGTCAGCATCCAGGACAGAATGCATGCAAGTTTCCCAACAGGTGATGCAGTTCCTGGAACATCTAGGATTAAAGATCAACAGAAAAAAGTCTCGACCTTCTCCATCTCAAAAGTTTCAGTGGTTGGGAATCCACTGGGACTTACTGTCACACCAACTTTCCATCCCTGTAAAGAAGAGGAAAGAAATAGCAGGTTCTGTCAAGAGACTACTAGAATCCAAAAGCATATCAAGACGCAAACAGGAGAGAGTGCTGGGCTCTCTTCAGTTTGCCTCAGTAACAGACCCGGTGCTGAGAGCACAGCTAAAGGATGCAACCGAAGTTTGGAGAAAATATGCATCAAACGCGCGTAGAGATCTGATAAGACCAATACCGACTCGTCTGCGAACGCTTCTCAAGACGTGGTCCAAAGCCAAGCAACTGAAGAAATCGGTGCTTTTTCAGCCACCTCCCCCCTCAATGACTATTCATACAGATGCTTCGAAAGAAGGATGGGGAGGTCATTCTCACACGAAGAAAGTCCAAGGAATTGGTCCAACTTATTCAAGAAGTTTTACATAAACTTTCTGGAAGCCATGGCAGTACTTCTTACATTGAAGAAAGTTTCTCCTCGCCACTCGATCCACATAAGATTGTTACTAGAAAGCGAGGTGATAGTGAGATGCCTGAATCGACAAGGATCGAGGTCACCTCAAATCAACCAAGTGATGTTGGCCATCTTCCGGCTAGCGGAAAAGAGGAGATGGCACTTGTCAGCAGTTCACCTTCAAGGAGTCTGCAATGTGACGGCGGACGCTCTATCCAGGCTCATGCCGATAGAGTCCGAATGGTCCCTGGACGCAGGATCATTCTCTTTCATCTTTAGTCAAGTCCCGGAACTACAGATAGACCTCTTTGCGACAAAGGACAACAAGAAGTTACATTTTTACGTGTCCCCGTACGAGGATCCTTTAGCGTAAGCAGGGGACGCTATGGCCCTCGACTGAAACACATGGTCCAGGATTTACCTGTTCCCTCCGCACAATCTTCTACTGAGGGTCCTCGACAAACTGAGATCTTTCAAGGGGAAAGTGGCAATAGTGGCTCACAAGTGGCCGAACAGCGTTTGGTTCCCTCTGGCATTAGAACTACGGCTGAAGTTTCTACCGCTACCGGATCCAGTTTTGACTCAGCGAGTTCAGAAGTCGACTGTCTTCGCTTTATCACAGAAAACCTGGAACCTGCAGCTCCAGATTTTCCCTCCCTAGCGGTGAGAAAAAGGTTCGGGATATCAAGAAACAGTGTAGACTTTTTAGAGGAATATAAGTCCAAATCTACCAGAAGACAATAGGAGTCATCATGGAGGAAGTGGGTGTCCTTTGTCAAGGCGAAGAATCCACAAAAGATCTTGACAGACTTCTGCTTATCATTCTTCATCCACCTCCATGGTCAAGGTTTAGCAGCCAACACAATACCAACGTGTAAGTCCACCTTGACAAGACTTATCCTATATGACTTCCAGGTCGACCTCTCTAATGACATTTTTAACAAAATTCTGAAGGCCTTTGCTAGGCTCAGACCATCAGCACCTCCGAAACCCATTTCATGGTTTTTGGATAAGGTTCTTCATTTTGCTTCAATGATGAATAATGAGGAGTGTGCTTTAAAGGATTTAACCCAAAAAGTTATATTTCTGTTTGCACTCGCTTCGGGGGCTAGAGTTAGTGAAATAGTAGCCCTCTCGAGAAAGGAAGGTCATGTTCAGTTCTTAGATGGGGGAGAACTGAACCTTTTTCCGGACCCAACGTATCTTGCCAAGAACAAGCTACCCACCAATAGGTGGAGTCCCTGGAGAATCTGCCCTCTGAAAGAAGATGCATCTCTATGTCCAGTGAAGTGCCTAAAGATCTATCTTCGTAGAACTTCAGACTTTAGGGGAGGTCAGCTGTTTAGGGGAGAAACATCAGGCTCAAATTTATCTCTGAAGCAAATAAGGGTGAAAATCACCTATTTTATTCGCAGAGCGGATCCAGATTGTACGCCTGCAGGCCATGATCCGAGAAAAGTTGCCTCTTCCATAAATTTCTTTAATAATATGGATTTCGAACATCTTCACTCATACACTGGCTGGAAGTCATCCAGAGTATTCTTTAGACACTATGCGAACCAAGTGGAGCAACTGAAGAGGTCTGTGGTGGCAGTAATTTTAACATGAATAGTTTTAAAAGATTGTTCCTTGCTACAAGCAAACATTCATTGGTTTATGCTTTCCCAAAGTAGGAAAGACTTCATACCCTATAGGGATGGTGGTGGATATGCAAAATTTATTCCTACACGGATATAAACCTTTGTCCAATCCAGTGATAAGAACGGGCACACCGGCGGACTTGTCGGTATTTCATACTGACATTGGTAGTTCTTATACAAACTTTGCTTTATAACATATATGGTGAGACCGCTATAATGGCTTGTCTGTTAGTCATCCATAGGTATATGTACTCCTCGAGACTTTTTCCAGAGTCTAGTATGACTCTTCCCTGTAGGGGGCAGGAAGCACTAACATGGTTTATGCTTAGATGAAATGATGTATGACGGTAACATCCTAGGCCTCTAGGTCTATGCTGACCAGGAAATACTTTCTTGAGAGTACGGCACGATTTGAGAATCCACAGATACAGTAATGCTCTGGTATACTTCCATCAGGACGACATGGCCTGAGCCCAAAAAACGGATTTTGAGCGAAGCGAAAAATCTATATTTGGGTGAGATAGCCATGTCATCCTAATGGACCCGCCCTTCCTTTTTAAAAATTGGGCTATAGAACCCCTCCCTATAATGCAGTATCTGTAGCACCTCAAGTATCGCTACAGGGAATGAAGATGGCGCCGTCGGGCGGCATTGTATACACACACGAATCGGGATAGGGGAGGTACTTTATTAACGCATCTCCTTTCATTCTCGTTTTTTCGTTTTCTTGCCACTTTGACCCCTCAAAGTGTTAATTCTATTCGGGGTGAAGATTGCTATGTGGCGTGTCAAGAATACGTCCTCTGATATTATGCGATATTCTATGTTAAGTTTATTTAGGGATATTCGCTCCCGGAGTTAGAATTCTGGATACCTTAAGGTAAATTCTTTGGGAATATCACCGTAGTCAAATATACCCTAGGAAGCTACCCTAAAGGAACTTCCATCAGGACGACATGGCTATCTCACCCAAAAATAGATTTTTCGCTTCGCTCAAAATCCGTTTTTATATTATATAAAACAAATGGATACTAGTAAATTCCTGAAAATAAAGTTTAATGAATATTTTCTTAATGAATAAAAAAATGCATTACAAATGAATTTCCGTGATCGTTCGACTATGATTATAAATATTATGTATTATTTCATAGGTAACTAAATCTACGCACATGACAAAGACAAGCAGCTACGGAAACAATGATAACAAATTTTACCAATTATCGATTTCTTTTCCGAATTGCGCTAGATATGTTAAACATATGATTAACGTAACTCATATACACAAGATTTGAGAAAAAAAAATGAACAGAAGAAATATAAGATTAATCATACCAGTTTCCGGAAGGATGTAACTCATCTATTACTACATTCATATTTGATTACAAATAAATTTGTTTTATATTTGAAGCGGGAGATAAAGGCAGTTGAGAGACATTTTTTACTATAAACGTTACCGATGTCCTTGACGAGATGCCATTCACGTACGCCCCTGGATTTGAATTTGGAAGGATAATATTGTTATTTTGATCATATATATATATATATATATATATATATATATACAATGACCTTGTTCATAGTTGTGGTGTTTATGAAAGAAAGATGCAGAATCTGAATGAATTTCTCGGGAAACGGGTAAATATTTAATGTAGCATGATATTCCTATTAAAGAATAATTCCTTGAAAATATATATATATATATATATATATATAAATATATATATATATATATATATATATACATACACACACACACACACACACACATATATATATATATATATATATATGTGTGTGTGTGTGTATATATATATATATATATATATATATATGTAAATATATATATGTCTATAAATATATATATATATATATATATATATACACACACATATATATATATATATATATATATATAAAAATTTATATAGTTGTCGAAGTAAATTGTTAAATTCTAGAGAACGAATTCAAAGTTAGAGTATTAAATTAATTCTTTGTAGTGCACTAAATAAATAGAAACGGGTGGAATGGTAACCTGTAGTTAAGGTTGTTGGCATATATGTAGATGTACTACATGAGGGGTGTATGGCAGCTGTTGGAGAATGTATATATTTAGCTTTTTTTATTTTCAAAACCTGACATTTTACTTTTACCAGAAGAAAAATAGTCTAATTTTTAAGCACAATAATCCCTTAAAAATAGAATTAAGATTTTTAAAAGAGAAAAAATATATGATCAGAATAACTCTATTATCCTCCCAAATTCAAATCCAGGGGCATTCGTGACTGGCATCTCGTCTGATCCATCGATAACGGTTATATTAAAAAAAGTCTCTCAACTGCCTTTATCTTCCGCTTCCAGTATAAAACCAATTTATGTGTAATCAGCTATGAATGTAGCAATAGATGAGTTACATCCACCTAGAAACTGGTTTGATTAATCGTATATTTTTTCTGCTCTTTTTTTTTTCTCAAATCTTGCTTATATGAATTTTAAAATTTTCATCGTTGTTGACCACAATAAAATACATCATATTTTAAATCAGAGTGGAATGGTAACAGAATGCATCTGACAGTATTTTTTTTTTTTTTTTTTTTTTTTTTTTTTTTTTTTTACACTTTATGCTGGGTCCTTGTAAAAATAAGTGGTCATTGATGTAACAAACAACCAGTTAAATTCAAACACCTATCATTCATATAAAGAGAATATTCAAAAAATTAATTTTCAGGAATTTAGTACAATCCATTGGCTTTACATAAGCTAAAAAGGATTATTGGTATTATAAATGGATGAAACTCAGGGAGGACTTAAAAGCGATTCTTTCTTAGAAACCATATATACAATCTATAGCGGCCGAATTTTTTATGTACTTATTGTTTATTCATAAATTGCTTTAATAAAATACTCCCAATAAAAAGAAATATATAGTCCAGTAACTAAATTCATAACAAATAAACTTGAAAATATTTTATCGCTTCTCACATTTATATGTTTTTTTCATCTAAAATTATTTTTTTTTCTAACAGAAACCGAATATTTCTATAATGGGTCTCAAGGGATTTAGTAATCTTTTTTGCTGGAGATAAATCTCCTAGGTGGCATTATTACGTACTTCCTGATCTTTTTGTTAATGTCGAGGTTTTTACAGTTATTTTTAAGAGTCCAACAAGTATAGTTTCATGAAGGTGTGATGCTTCATAAATGATATAATATGTAAGGATTGTATTAAGGTTAATGACTACTATCAATCATACGAGCGTTCCTAGTGGTAGAACTACTCTGGTATTTGAAAGATCTCTCGTAAAAGTCTTTTATTTACTTTCAGTGAGCATTTATTGACAGGGGATTTTCGTAACTCCTCCATAGTCATAAATGTTGCAAGCTTTACTTATTTCAAGAATTTTACTTGATTTATCCAATTTCGTCTTACCAAACTCTACAGTCTGAAAGTCTTGGACAAGCACACACATATATCTGTAAACGTATAATGACAGGATACGATAAGAAAATAACATATAGAACTTACACACGAGTTCACCGATATTTAAGAATATATTTCTATATGAACGTAAGCTTAAAAAAAAAAGGTGAAAGAAAATATGTATTTAAATTCGTATAGAAAATATAAATAGATTCAACATGTTTGTTCTTATACATAAAAAAATAATATATCTTAGCAAATTAATATTGTTTGAGATTTTCTATCCCACAGATATGGATATTGACTCCAATGCATATATTTTACTAAGCGTATAAAAAGTTATATGAGAGAGAGAGAGAGAGAGAGAGAGAGAGAGAGAGAGAGAGAGAGAGAGAGAGAGAGAGAGTGTGTATGCTTGTGTGCGCCTGCTTACAATTTTTTTTGAGAAATTCAAATTAGACAAGTTGCTATCTACTTGCAATCTAAAGGTTGATTTTTTATCTTCCGTCCTGTTTGAAGGGAAACTATAAATTCATCATCATTTTCTGATATATGAACTCATTTCGAGTAAATTTGGCTTGAAAGAAAAAATATAAAATGGTTCATGATTCGCTGAACATGAATGGCAAGTTCCTCTGGAATATAGCTTCTTAGAATTGTGTCCAAAAATGATAAACCTTGTTTAGTAATGTATGTAAATGCAAGACCACTCTACATTCATGTTATACAATGTCTAAATTTTCTCTTATACACAAGAATAACATTATTCGCTTGAAATATCCTTTCATTTCCAATCGTGTAAGATTAGTTGGAAATGCAATATTTTATTTTTCCAACAATGTCATGGAAGCTAAAGGGAAAAACTGAATTTAGTTTTTTTAAAGACTATATAAACGGAATAGATGAGTTATATGAATATTATAAAATGACCTCATTAGCATTAGAGACCCAAAAAAATATTGAAAGGAAGAATGAGTTTTAATGGTTGTTTTAAAACTTATACGTAAGTTATAGGCTGATGAGATTTGATAGTGATTTTAAGTTAATAAAGGTTTTTTTCATGTATCATCAACACATAATTCTATCTATAAATAAATATATACACTTAAAGAAATATGAAAATAGTATATATATATATATATATATATATATATATATTATATAAATAAATATATATATATATATGTATATATATATATATATATATATATGATAAACACTCTTACAAGAATATAGGCATACGCATACACACACACACACATATATATATATATATATATATATATATATGTATATATATATAGTTATATATATATATATATATATATATAGTTATATATATATATATATATATATATATATATGTATATATATATATATATATGTGTGTGTGTGTGTGTGTGTGTGTGCTATTAATTTATTCCGTGGAAAGTGGAGTTTCCATATGCATAATAGCACCAGATTTATTATATATATGTTTACTGTTAATCTTTTGAAAAATCTATTTCCATCATTAGATCCTAAAAAAGCAGATAATTTGTATAAGTTCAAACATATTTTAACAAATGTTTAAAAAAAATATAAAACGAACACTAAAATTTTATGGAATAAAATAAATGACTTGAGACTATAAAATCAATCTAAATGCAAAAAACAATCAAAGCACCAACGCTTTAAAATCACTTGAATTAAAATTGAACACAAGATAATGCATACGTTGTCCGGCACAAGTTTGGTGTAAAGCGGCCCACACACCCTCAAATATTAGTCCAATTTTTTTATGTCAAATTATTTGACATGAATTTGATCGTGTGTGGCGTAATTTGATGTCCTAAAAGGTTTGATGTCAAATTTTTTACTGATCTGATTTCAGTAGATATTTTTTGAGCCAACGTCAAATAATTTGTGCGTGTGTGGTACCTAGCAATAATTTGCGCAAATTAGTTAGTGATTAGACATAATCTGAGGAGGACTTGCGCGGCTCATCGTCATCATGGCTCCAACAAAACATGAAAAGAAATTTTTTCTTAAGCTTATTGATGTTTATAGAAGTTTACCCCAACTTTGGAACATTAAAAGTGACTGTTATAGTGGCAGAAATAAAAAGAAAAAGATATGGCATATGCGACTCTTCTACAGAAATTCCGTGATTATTATCCGGAAGGGACGAAGGAGGAGCTGATACCAGTGAATATACACCTAGTCCCTATGGGTCCCATTCCAACCCACCCATCAGCAGTACGATGGGTCATCACAGTGATTACGGAGATGCTGTACCACATCAATACCCAAACATGGCTGCAAGGAACTATACACCTATGTTACACAGTTCGGTGAAAGATAATTCGGGTAATCCTGTAGATGGAACACTTGATGCAGGAAGATATTTTGGTAACTTTAACCCAAATGCATAGGTATAATTCATATGAATGAATCAAAAGACAGTTACACTCTAATTTACTTATATTAGTAATAAATGCTTTTTTGCATTACACATTTTTGTCAGAATAAGGTACATTTGAACATATATTGCTCATTTAGGATTTATGTATTTACGTTTATTTAGTATATTCTTCTGAATCTTTTCATTTTGTTAAAATTCATCTCGTACAAGGATATGTTTATATAAGATTTGATTTCATTATGGTTATTCATAATTTAGTTCACTAATAAAAATATATGGGAACAATCAGCATCTTTTCATTTTGTTAACATTCATCTCGTACAAGGATATGTTTATATAAAATTTCATTTCATTATGGTTATTCATAATTTAGTTCACTAATAAAAATGTATTGGAACAATCAGCATCTTCTTACCTTTATGTACGACTGCAAACATGTGTTGTTGACGTTGCACGTATCTATAACGATACCACCAATGGCTTGAGGAGAAATGCACTCAGGAATTTCAGGTCTTCGAATGTGTTTCCAGTAGCCAGGAAGCGGAGGGTTATTGAGTCTTTCAAATGGTGATATCGCACAACGCATAACTGTGTTTTCTTTTGTTATATATGGTCTCACAAGATCTAATAGTTTGTCAAATGATTCTCCGTCCATGCGAAGAAAGTTCTTGGAAACATCAGGTTCACTAATTCTCAGTTCATTTAATAAAGGAGTATGACCAAATCGTTCATGACACAAATACCATTGCTGGGCCTACTTTCGTCTCTTTCTTTTGTATGTGCTCTTCAACGCTAAGCCAAGAGCCAACGCTGTACAGTATATGCATCCATGATGACACTCGAGAGCTAAATTGAAATTTGATGAGAAGTTTGAGCGTGAAGGGCGAACGTCAAACCGTCAAAGGATTTGAAAAAAAAAAAAAATGACCAAAAATTATAGCGTGTGTGGGCCGCTTAACATGAGGTTGAAATATTGCCTCCATTATTACGAGGTCAAGAACACTGCGAAGTTGCCAAGACGGAGAAATCCTCCTTGGGATTTGAATGGTTCTCACTTTGGGAATGGTCTCTGGTAGCAGAAGGGGTATATATATATATATATATATATATATATATATAAATATAAATATATATGTATATATATGATATATATATATACATACATATATATATATATATATATATATATGAATATATATATATGTATATATATATATATATATATGTGTGTGTGTGTGTGTGTGTTTTCGTGTATATATATTTATATATACGTATGTATGTATATATATATATATATATATATATATTTATATATACGTATATATATATATATATATATATATTTGTATATATATATATATATATGTATGTATATATATACATATATATGTTATAAATAAACATTTATACATATATATATACATATATATATATATATATATATATATTTATATATATACATATATATATATATATATATATGTGTGTGTGTGTGTGTATATATATATATATATATATATATATGTATGTATGTATGTATGTATATATGTATATATATATATATATTTATACCTATATATATATATATATATATATATATATATAATTGATAGCTGGGCTCCTCTCGGGAATCGCAGTTTAAGTAGAAATAGAATGGTCAATGCTGTTATCATTTACTTTATTTAGTAGCTTTCGACATAACTTCTGTCATCTTCAGACTACCTGCAATTATTATTATGTAAAATTAAAAAAATCAATAAAAATCATCCTTAGTAAAAGAGCTGCCTAACTAGCTCTAAAATCAATTATTCAAGGAACATAAAACCATATTACCCTATTACATATTAAACTATATAAGTATATAAAAGACTCAATAACTAATATACCTAGTCACCCACAGGAGAGGATGACCACCCACCCAGAGCAGCAACCCACAGACCAGACGGATTAATGGTTCACCGGCAACTGAACAGGGAAGCCCTCATCCAAGCTAGGTTTTGTCCCAAAAATGTATCAAAACTCCAAGATTTTCAGTTGGCTGACGCTACTATGTCTATGATTTTAATGTGATTTTATAGAATAAAGGTAGCCGTTCATATACCAAAGGGAATCTAGTTTATTGATTTGGGCTAAGAAGAACTTTGAAGATAAATATGTTTTTAACTAAATAAGAACAGCGATTCGAAGTAGGAGTGCCCACAAAGTTTTCGCACTTTCTACAAAAGAAATAATGTCTTCCGCTTGTTTCCCAACAATATAAACATAAGTATGTATTTCTATATATATGAGTATAGTTTATATCTAAATAAAGAATTTTACAGTATACACACATAGATTAAAGATAAAATAGAGTAAACAGACACACACACAGACAAACATATATATATATATATATATATATATAAATATACATATATATATATATGTATATATATATATATATATATATATATATATATATATATTTGTGTGGTATGATGATATACCAATTGAATTATTCAAAGAGGGAGGGGACCTAGCAAAACAGGTATTATATGACATAACTTTGTCATTCTGGTTAAAGAGCATAGTTACTGAAGCCTGGGGAAAACATATTTCTGTACCCTTTTAAAAATGTAAAGAAGATTCAGGCAAATATGAGAATTATAGAGGTATGAGGCTCATATGCCATGCAGCAAAACTTTGTGAGAGGACTTCAGAAAGAAGGGCGCGACACATCATTCAACCTCAGCTAGGCGAGGAACAACATGGATACAGAAAGGAAAGAAGTACATCAGATCTCTAATCATCTTAAGACTTGATATGGGAATATCATGGGAATACAATAGGCCACTGTATATAGCATTTGTTGATTTGAAAATGGCATTTGACTCGGTAGAGTTAGAATCAAGAGAACGCAGACACTCAAGGGAAATTTTTCGTCGGATGTCTCTAGTGTCCCTATGCTAAAACAGACAAGGTGTTGCTTTTCTTACTACTTTTACGAAATGGGCGGAGCCTTCTCCAACATTAGTGAATCCAAGACAGCAAATGGCTCTCTATGTTAGTAAAAGCATACAAAAGTTACGAATCGATTTGCCATTTTTCAATTCTTTATTCTCTCAATTATCCACTGCAAATACAAAACACTCACAAACACACACACACACACACACACGTACACACACACACACACACAAATATATATATATATATATATATATATATAGTGTATATATATATATGTATATATATATATACATATATATATGCATATATATATATATATATATATATACATATATATATATATGCATATATATATATATATATATATATGTATATATATATATAAATACTGTATATATATATATATATATATATACAGTACATATATATATATATATATATATGTATATGCATATATATATATATATATATATATATATACTGTATATATATGTACATATATATATGAATATATATATATATATATATATATATATGTGTGTGTGTGTGTGTGTGTATGTATATATACATATATATGCATATATATAAATATATATATATACATATATATATGAATATATATATATATATATATATATATATATATATATCATTATCATTTTTCAGTTACTACTTTACCGTAGGTTGGGCCGAGTAGACGCTCTCCAAAGATGGGGAATGGGGTGGTGGGGGTGGATGAAAGAGTCTTCTTCACCACCCATTGCCCCGGCGAGTCCGACACTGAGGATATAAAGAAGTTGTTTCTGTCTTAGTGGGTGTGGAGAGAAGATAAATGAATATTTTTGATACAGTGTGTAAGATATTGTATAATTTCCTAAACATTATTTGGTAACCGTATTTATTATTAGTTGATTTGTAAAAGATAGCAGCCGTAGAACAAAATAGCTACTGTTGTTGGATGTTTGATAAGTAACGAAATTTAGGTATCAGTATTGCATATTAGATAATCAGTAATGGATACAATAGATACTGATGACTGCATAGAGCCTTGAATACAATCAGAATTTTTTTATTTCGTGTCGAAAATAAGTTAAATTTAGGTAAATGAGGATGTTATTACATTTTGACAAAAGCTATCAGAAATTTACTGACAAATCATATAAAAAACAAGCTTTTAGGTCTCAGAACGACGTAATTTTCCGAAATTTTGTCGTGAAACTATGAAATACCTATTTTCCCAAAATGTATTCTCCTCTAAATTGTCGGAAAAAAAAATAACATTTGCAGAAGGCATAAACACCAAATTATTCCCCATGCTAAAACCCTGACTGCACGTTATAAATGGTTATATAATTGCTATCAGCTTTATCTTGAGAAATTACACTGTTTTATAGATCAAACTGACATCTTATTAATTTCATGCGCAATCTTACAATCTTGATTCAAATACGCTTACTTCTGTATGATAAAGTCCCTATTTACAGTGATTAAGTTCGTGAATTAGCAAGGCTATGTGGTGTTGTATGTGGGCATTTCGACCGGGAGAATTACTCCAGGTAGATGGGCGTTTCACGAGTGAAAAATACATTGCTATTCGTGAAGCTCTAGTTCGGAGTGTTCGAGCAATAGCCATCCATACCAGCTTATCAGCCTATCAAGGTAGTGGTTAAACCACAATTTCTACATTTGATACAATAACGGGGAAAGGGGAAAAGAAATACTAAAAGATGTCGAAAATAAATGTTTGAGAAACGATACACATGGATTCCTAAATATTTTTCTCGCACTCTTTAGATTTAATTTTCGGAGCTTCTTCCTCTATCCCCAGACATGTCTTGTTAGGTCTTTATTCTTTCACATTTGTGCAACTTTCTTTCACTCTTTAGGCATTTAATGCGTGTTCCCCTATTTCATTCTTTAATATTTGTGTTCCTTTCTTTTATTGTATATCATATATTTATAAAAGATTCTCATTATATTTTAAATTAATGGCCTTCCCCTCCGGTGCTCTTCTTAGACCGTCAACATTAATTCCTACCTTCTCGCTATCCCTCCAGAAAAAATCTCTCCCAAGCGGCAACACAAAACACCTTCAATTGACCATTCCAACCTGGAACAATTTTAAAATTTGTGTGAAGCCAAGGCAGTATATTCATTCGATGGATTAAAAAATGAGGCATTTGGGAGCATTATATTTCATTTCCCTCGATCTATGTTTTTACAATCTCAAAAAAAAAGAAAAAAAAATCTTGCATTGTGAAGCATGCTATCAAGAATAAGTGGTGCCATTTACATTTTTTTTCTATACAATGTATGACCCATTCCTTTACCATTATTCCAGTTAACGAAAATATCTTGGTTGAGTTTAAAGCAAACGGGTAAATCTTTCTACAGAGCACTTGATGTATGTGAATGACTACAACATATAATGTTCTAACTATATCGAGCCAGACAGTTGTTGATATATGGATCCTTAAGGAAGTCAATCCTCCAAGCACTCAAAAGACAACGATTCACTAATTGCAGCTATCTTTTTTTCCAAAATTACCCATTATTCGGATTAGCATTGAAACCCAACAAAATAATGCCATAGGGCCTCAATGATTATCAAGCAAATAAAGACCCTGAGATAATGATTGAATTAGCAGTGAAGTAAAAGATTTTTGCTGATGACATAGCATTCTGGACATATGATCAGGAAGAAGTGGAAAGAGCATTTTTAGAGTTGAACGATTGTTTAAAAGAAGCCGGATTGTATATGAACATTGAAAAAACAGAAATATTAACAATCGCCAAACAACACCCAGCTCCAACGAACATCAAAATTAGAAATACTTGTAATTAAGGACACAAACGCATTCAAGTATTTAGGGTGTATGATTACAGACAAGGACGATAAGAACAAAGGAGACATTGCTGAACGAATAAAGAAATGTAATAAATTCTCTGGAGCACTGTACCCAATTTTTAAAAATACATATGTACAAATAGAATTATATATATATATATATATATATATATATATATGATAAATTTTGCGCAATTAGACGTGTTTTTTCATATTCATAAAAGCCCTATATTTTAGTGCCTTAATGTTATAATTCCAAGGATAACTTATTCACTTATTCATTTATTCTCATCATGCATTGACGTTTGATTTTCGAATTTCTGCTATGAGCCGAGAAATCGGTAATTTCCTCCAAACACATGTTTTAACCTCTCTCTCTCTCTCTCTCTCTCTCTCTCTCTCTCTCTCAGGCATTACACCTTAATGTTATACTTCCGAGGAGAACTTATTCACTTATTCATCTATTCTCATCATGCAATGACATTTGATTTTCGAATTTCTGCTATGAGCCGAGAAATCAGGAATTTTCCTTCAAACATCTGTTTTAACCTCTCTCTCTCTCTCTCTCTCTCTCTCTCTCTCTCTCTCACGCATTACCTTTGTCCATCGGCCCACTAATTTTCTTATGGTCTGTTTTCTGTTTGAAACTATTCTATGACTAACTTATCCTACATGCTGAAACTCTTTTTTCCTTCCTCTCCTGTGATCTAGTAGCCACTCCTATTATTGTTAGTTTGGAGAGGGCATCAGCTACTCTATCGACCTCACCTGCTTAATGGTCAAATCCTCTTACATTGAATTATAATAAGCTTTCTATCCACCTAGATGGTCCAGAAGTTAAATTACTTTTGTGAAATAAATCACTGTAAGAGCCTATGATCAATTTTCAACTGAATCGGTTTGACACAATAAAAAAGAACTGATGACTCTTCACAACCCGCCAGAATGGTCAATATCATTCGATCATTGTGCTATAGTTTTTCTCTGCATATTGCTGTGTCCTAGAAGCAAATCAAACTGCTCATGCTCTACGTTTATGATCTCATTGTGAAATCATCCCATTCATAACAAAGCTACTCGTATCTGTTATGATAAAAAACTGACTATGAAATCAAGAATATCCAAGTAAATCGCAGTATGGATTTCATGAGGGGAAGAGAGACTGTGGATGCCATCTTTTAATAAGTCAGGTCGTTACGGGGAAATAGACCAGAAGGAAACCTGAAGCTCATATGCGCTTATGTCCCGGAGAAATTGTGTGAAACAGTAGAGATGATATACCTAAAAACAAGGGCATACGTAATAACAGCTGTTTCAGAAACAGGAGCCTTTTAAGTTAGTGATGGGATTACACCAGGTGACAGCATTAAGCCTATTACTTATTTGCGCCGGTCAAACGTGTGTTAATTTAAAAAAATCAGAAATGAAGACTTGTGGGAAGTTGCTATATGCAGATGATTTGGCGATTTCCGCTGAAAATGCGGAAAGCTTACGGAGAAGGGTTGTGGAGTGGAAAGAGATATTGGAGAGGGGGGGAGGGGGGGGGGGGGCTTGGTGGTAAATGAGGATAAGAATGAAGCTTTAGTGAGCAGTAAGGGTAGGTAGGGACAGAATAGCCACACATAAAAGTAGAAGCTTATTTATAGAAGAGGTAGAATAATTTAAATACTTGACATCTACTATAAGTCAAGAGGTAGGCTGTGAGGCTGAAGTTCAGAATAGCATAAATGCAGCCTTGGAGAAGTGGAGGGAGGTAGAAGGAGTGGTATGTGATAGGAAAATGCCAATCTACCTAAAAATCCAGATCTATAGCATAATAATAAGACCAGTATTGATGTACTCTTTAGACTCATGGTCTTTAAAATGAAAAGAGGAAGTAAGGCTTAAGAGAACAAGGATGAGAATACTGAGATTGTTTATGGGAATTACACTGCTTGAATGATTGGAAAATGATAAAATAAGAAGAATGGCAGGTGTAGTAAACATTACAGAGGTGATAAAAGTGTCACGACTGAGATGGTGGGGGGAACATGGTGAGGGCTAATGGTTGGGAGGGAGTGAGGCGGCCTTTGAGGAATCTGTTAGGGGGATAAGATCAAGAAGGAGGCTAAGGATTAGATGACGACGAAAGGTGAAGGTGGATATGGAGAGTAGAGGTATGGTGGAAGAGGATGCCTTTTGATAGAAGGAATTGTAGAGGGTGCACCAAACAACTGGCCCCTTAATGTAGGTATATCGGTGGGGAAGCTGATGTAAATTATTTACTCCTCTACCCTTATGAGTAACTCTTCAATTGAGAGCAATAGAAACAACGCTGTCCATTATCATTGCATTCAATTTCCTATAATCAACACAATCATCGCAAGCCATCCTTTTTCCTTATTGATAAAAATTAGAGAAGCCCAGGGAGATTTATTTCCTCAATAATCACTTGTTTCGTAATTTACTAATTTTCATTTCTAGTTATCCTTGGAAATGAAAAGGTACACTATAAAGATTTGAAATAATCGGCTTTGTGTGCCCAGTTTCAATACTAAAGGGAAATTGACTAGTCTCCCGACTATGGTTCGTCTCCAATTGCAATAACATTTGTATAACTATTAACTATGTGTTGCGACTCCCATGATTCCGTAATCAGTAAGTTCGTATGACTCAAATTGTCACACGGAATCACTATTTAAAAAAAGTCTTTTCATTGCTTAATTAGTTAGTGCAATGTGTGCTGTGTTATTTTATCTTTTACTATCCTTCTAACATGATCTTTGTTGATTTTTCATTTGGTCTAACAATGACCATTGTCCCATCCAAGGGAGTCCGAGTTGTGGTTACGGTTATGGTGATCACTATTTCTCCTTTATCTGGTATTGCAGTCACCCCATTCCCTTGCTTCTCTCATCTCATGTAGACACTTACATTTTCATCACTTATGGCTTCTTATGCAAAAATGCACTATCCTGCCATTATTATTGGTATTTGTTTACAAGAACACGCTCTCCATTTACTCCTAAATTTTGCATTTCTGCAGCTCTCCTCTTTTTGTACAGTAATTAGGGAGGTTCTTTAAATGCTGGGAAAGCAAAAAAAAAACTGGCAAGATATGTTGGGGGAGGGGGGAGGGGGAGAGTTTTTGTGGAGAAGGTACTAAGCGTCCAGGAACCGACATCGTCAACATAATCAATCAATGAGAAGTCCGTGCCGTCAGCGGACATTTGATATATATTCAAAATATATACTAAATTATAAATTGATTAAATACTCAAAAGTGTCACTATTTGAGAATTGTATATTTTATTTGTAAATACTTGTCATTAAATCTTATTTTTTTAAAGAAACTATTGACGAGAAAGACTATTTTTTGCAGCGTATGACGTTTTTCATTGGCGGGAAATTAGCAGGCATCCTTAGGCAGTGGTCAATAGATGGTGTTAGTGTAGCAAAACGTTGTCTGGAAAAAACTAGTCATTCCCAATAGGTTTCTTTAATAAATACACTTTAATATGATTCATATCATATATTTACCATATATAATATACAAATTTCACAAGAAGTGACACTTTTGAGTAATTACCCCCTTTTTAATTTAGTACCTATTTTGTATATATACCAAATATACGCTGACGTTGAGCTTCTCTTAGATTGACTGTTGACGATGTCAGTTCCTGGTCACTTAGTACCTCCTCCACCAACCCCTCCCCTTCCCCCCTCTCGCAGCATATCTTGCTATTTTTTGCTTTCCCAGCATTTAAAAAAAACCTCCCGATTACTGTACAAAAAGAGGAGAGCTGCAGGACTGCATAATTTTGGAGTAAATGGGAGAGCGTGCTCTTGTAAACAAATACTTTATTTTCATAAAATAGAAATTGCCTGTTTTACCCTAGGCTACGTTTTCACTATGTTCCCGGCAGTCCCGGCAACCTCGTTTGGGGCCACAATGAACAAAACGGGATGGACGCGAAAAAACATTATACAACTCTGTGGAACGGCATTGGCAAAAGTGACACGCCCTGACTGGCATGGATGCCGGCTAAAAATATATGCTATGTTTTCACTATGTTTCTGGCGGTCCTGGCAACTCCGTTTCGGGCCACCGTGAACAAAACGGGATGGACGCGAAAAAACGATATACAACTCTGTGGAACGGGATTGGCAAAAATGACAGGCCCTGACTGCTGGGACTGCCGGGGCAAATTTTTAAACTGTCAAGATTTTGCCCCGGCAGTCCCGCAGTCAGGACCTGTCCACGTTTTGCCAATCCCGTCCACAGAGTTGTATATCGTTTTTTCGCGTCCATCCGTTTTGTTCACGGTGGCCCCAAACGGGGTTGCAGGGACCACTGGGAACATAGTGAAACCGTAGCCTTATGTGGATATTCCATTGGACATAAAAAAGTCTAGTACAGTTGGGGACTGTGAAGAAATCGTGATAAAAAATAAAGACACCTTAAAGTGGACAGTGGCAAATTCATACGAATATACAACACTCTAAGCCACTAAGTCATGCACTTGTGTGGGCTCCCAATCGCACAAGTTTACACCTTACTGTCGTCTCATCTAGTGCCACGGATGGG
>NC_090737.1:78218913-78223913 GCF_036898095.1 Palaemon carinicauda
CATACGATTGTCCTAACATACGAATTTTCCAACATACGAAGTAAAATTCGACCAAATTTCTGTCTCAACATTCGAAGTGTTGCTCCAACATACGAAGTAAACAATACGCGTACCCATGGAGTTTTCTCGAAAGCATCCAGCGTCGTTTGTTGTTGATGCCGGTAGACGGCAGCACATCGGAGGGACGCCAATCAAACGTCACCTTGATCATTCCTTTTATCGCGTGCGCATCGTGAGGTTGTCCTCTATTCGCTCAGTTTTAACAGTTTTTTATCTTTTCTTTTCACGTGTTGTTTTCTGTGTTCCGTAATCATGGGTCCTAAAAAGCTTAGTTTCGGTTCAGGAAGTAGTAGCAGTGGTGAGAAAAAGAGGAAGTATATGCTTTCATTAGAATTAAAGCAGGAAATAGTAGAAAAGCATGAGCGAGGTGTACGTGTTAGCGATCTGGCTAAACAATATTGCCGGAATATGTCTACGATCTTGACGATCATAAAACAGAAGTCACCTATTAAAGCAGTGAAACCTTCGAAGGGGATCACGATTATTACTAAACATCATAGCCCTACTCTGAAGAGATGGAAAGCCTTTTGTTGATCTGGATAAAGGACAAGAAGATTGTTGGCGAAACGATCACAGAAACGATCATTTGTGAGAAGGCCAGCGCTATCTACAGTGACTTGAAGGCAGCGCGCTCTCGGGGTGACACAGGGGAGAGTTCAGCTGATCCTACGACGGAGGAATTCAAGGCGTCTCGAGGTTGGTTCGAGAAATTTAGGAAACGGACCGGGATTCATTCAGTTGTTCATCATGGAGAAGCTTCGAGTTCCGACACCAAGGCTGCTAAAGACTTTGTTTAAAATTTTGAATGTATCGTGGCGGAGGAAGGTTACGTTGAGCAGCAGGTGCTCAACTGTGATGAAACCGGTCTGTTTTGGAAAAAGATGCCTAGTCGATCGTACATTACCACCGAAGAGAAAAAAATGCCTGGACATAAGCCAATGAAGGATCGGTTGACTCTTGCGCTTTGTGCCAACACCAGCGGGGACTGCAAAATAAAGCCGTTATTGGTTTACCATTCCAAAAACCCTACGGCATTTAAAGCACATAGAATTAATAAAGACCTGCTACATGTTCTATGGCGTTCTAATTCTAAGGCTTGGGTTACTAGGCATATCTTTGTGGAATGGGTAAACGTAGTTTTCGGCCCTGCTGTCAAGAAGTATCTTCAGGAGAGGAATTTGCCTTTGAAGTGCTTGCTTTGTTTGGACTATGCACCCGCTCACCCCCCCACCCCCCCCCCCCCCCCCGGACTCGAAGATGATATCATCGACGAATACAAATTCATCAGGGATTGTATCTTCCACCGAATACCACCCCTATCCTCCAGCCCATGGACCAGCAAGTCATCTCTAATTTCAAAAAGCTCTACACCATGCACTTATTTAAGCAGTGCTTTAATGTCACGCAAAGCAACAACTTAACTTTGCATGAATTTTGGAGGAGCCATTTTAACTTGTCGGACCCTGAATTCCGCTTAGAAGAAGTTTTGGCCTGATGCTGTTGCTCCCAGAGATTTTGAAGGTTTTGGACCCGAGAATGAACCTGTGCTTGCCGCCGAGGAGATTGTATCCCTTGGCAAGTCCATGGGTCTGGAGGTGGATGAAGATGACATCACCGAACTCGTCGATGAGCATCACGAAGAGCTCACCACCGAGGAACTTAAGGAACTGCAAGCCATGCAGCATGATGAGTTCCAAGCGCAGTTGAGTGAGTCGGAGGAGATCGAGGAGGTAGGCGAAATCTTAGGTACGGCGGAAATAAAACAGATGTTGGCATATCATCAACACTTTGTTGATTTCATCGACAAACATCACCCACAGAAACTTCAGGTTTGCCGTGTTGTTGCGCAGTTCGATGATGTTTGTTTAACGCATTTTAGAAAAATCCTCAAAAGCCGTACAAAGCAACTTTCACTCGATAGTTTCTTTAAAAAATCTTTAAAACGGTCTAGTGATCATGATGAAAAGAAAGAAAGTAAAGCAAAGAAAAGGAAGACTGAATCGAGTGAAAGTGATGAAAATTAGAAATAAGAAAAGAAAAAATGTAAGAAAAAATATAAAATTATAAAAAAAAATAAGCTAAGTTAAGTTAAAGTTCATGTAGTAGTGTAAGTTAGTGTAAGTTATCGTACACGTTATCGTACAAAGTCACCGTCCCTACCTCCTCGCTCATCTTCCGTCTCCTCCTGCGTAGAAGTCCCGACCCCTGCGCTGGCCTGTCGCTAAGGTAAAGTGTTACATTACAACCCGTTTTTTATTTATTATGTCATTATTATTATTCTTTTTTTTGGTTTGTAATATGTATTTATTATACAGGCATTGTAATAATTTATTGTGTAATTATGTGTGGCCATTTATTAAGGATTTATTATGGGTTTTTAAGCTGAGGAACGAATTAGATAAATTACCATGTATTCTTATGGGAATATTTTCTCCAACATACGATCATTTTAACATATGAAGCAGTTTCTGGAACGAATTGAGATTGTATGTATAGGTACCACTGTATATATATATATATATATATATATATATATATATATATATATATATATATATATATATATATATATATATATATATATATATATATTTATATATATATATATATATATATGGGAATGGAAATGTCCATTGCAGTTGCTTTGCTATGGCATAAATTGGCTGATCAGCACGAAAGACACTAGTCTGGCCAGGATTAAGAAACTCTGTACCTTGCATAGTGAGGTGCTTTGCATGCTTTATCATGGATGCAAAAGCTGTTTTTTTTCTGGAAAATGGGGCAAAACCCCTATCACTGCTGGTGGTTTCAGAGAGTCCTCACTAATGAGTCGAGAGTTGTACCCTGATCAGGTAATAGCTTCATCAGCTGAAATTGTGTCTTTTTCTAGCACTTTGGCAACGTGTTTCATCCAAGCGTTGTCCTTCCCCTTGGCCACGTCTGTGAAGTTGTTAGTTGGTCAAAGTAGCCCATTGGAGTTTCTGGGTAGAAACAAAGGCTCGTTAGATATCTCTATTAGTTGTACAATAATATTTTAGTCCGGAAGTTGGGGTACAGATGTATCAGAGAATTCTAGCTATTTTAATAGGATCTCGCTGTTCACCATGGTTTTTCCATGATAGATGGTTGGTTGCACTGAAAACGGTGCCGTGAAATTCATCCTGAGAAAAGTTTCCTTTGCTATGACTATCTAAGTTATCCATGTCATATGTCACAAATACAGTCCGTCGCATATTTGTTGGCAACACAACTCCATCCTCAGCATGATGCTTGCAAACTGCTCGTGCAACAGTATGTTTTACCTGCATCACACGTTCATAGGACACTGACATTTCGACTTGGTGAACATTTTCTATCTGCTTCTTCAGTTGTGCTTCTCCATGCATTTTCAAGCCTTTGTACAAAACAAATGGGATTTCCTCTTTTACTCTGTGTCATATGGTGCTTGTCTTAGTGACATTGTATATACCATGGTAGGTGTTGTAAATGACAATCTGTGAAATGATGCATGCAATCCTTGTCCTTCCTTGTACATGATTATCCATTTCAATATTTATTTGATCTCGCTGGAAGGATGGACCTTGAAAAATTACATTCATGAAGCTCTGAAGCTCTTCTGGTACAGGAGCAATAATGCAGTCTGACGAAAATGAACCATTGAATGATTTTTGCTTCATAAGACAAAGCTTGCCCAAAATCACCGCAGCCCGCATCAATAATAAAGCATTATCTTGGTTAAGCAGGGTATCATGGGCTTTTGTAACAAAGTCAGCAACGTTGGTAGAATTAGAAATGTATATTTATTTCCCTTGTGCAAACTCACCCCATTACGGAAGATGATCAAGAGGATGATCTTTAAATCGTGTTGAATGTGGCTCCATGGTGTCCAGACATGGATTCCCTTGTTCTTCCATCAGTGTCCGATAAATGTGACTAAGAGAGGGGAGCTTAAACACTGAGTCAGAATCCTTAACAATGGCTATTATTTGTATCAGGGCGAATGGGTCAAACTGAGGTGAAGCAGGGCCTGTGGAAGCTCAGCTTTGTGCAGCATATCAAGAATCTCGAAGACGCAAGTAACATTTAACATGATAGTAAGTGTCACCGGTATGGGCATCTGCAGCTTGTTCAACCGGTTATCCAATCAACTAAAAATTATTATTCATCATTGCACAGCTCTTAAGGTTGGCATCAAATTCATCAGTTGCTACCTTGCGTAAATTGGTCTTATCGGCTCCATCACAGATGACATAAGAAGTCCCAGCTGATTGCACTTCCTTGGGTGAAGCTTGTGCAGAGGATCCTGCTTTTGACGCAATCTCTTCACATGAGAATTACTGAAGTAGCTTCAGTATGTCTTGTGTTATTTTAAATTATTTGATCGAAGCATGTTTGCTATTCCCGAACCATCGTCAAGTTGTTCTAACGACACAGTAATACCAAAAGGAACAGCATTGATTTCTTTGTAGCCATTTAGATCTCTTTCAAGAGTTAAAATTCATTCCTCCTTTGGTTATTTAAAATTTTCATCTTTGTCAGATTGACATAGACAACAAAGCTGCCAGTTGGTACTAAATATTTTCACAAATCACACGTCGATGACTCTTTCATCACCACCAACATGTCACACGTACCTGAGGAGTAAAATGAAAAGATTATTTAGGGAAGTAAACGACATGCTTGAAGCAACTTTTCATGACTAAAGTGTAACGTTCTTTTAGGTATGAGAACAAAAGTAAAATGAATATATTGGAAAGTAACCACAATGGAACAGTAAAGTCTAAAATATCGCAATTCACATGTCTTTTAAAGAAAATTTGCAAGTATACTCAGCATATGGGATGTGCTATGCAAAATTTGAAACCAGATTCGGATTCCTTGAGGTTGAAAACACATGTAAAGTGCTTTTACACGATGATGTATGACATTCAGTCATGAAG
>NC_090737.1:78231704-78234204 GCF_036898095.1 Palaemon carinicauda
AGTCTTTGTGGTCCATAGGTAGAGCCAGCGACAAGGGTTTACACTCCTCCAGGGAGGGGCAAGGCTTGCCGGCCTCGACTGCCTTTAGGACAGCCGCAAACCCTTTCTGTAAAAAGGGGAAGGCTCTATCAGGAGAGGACACAAACGAAGGGAGCTTCTTGCTCAATGCAGCTACCTTCGAATTCGAGAAGCCCCTCTCTTTCATCGAGGATGAAAGTAGGGCTTGAGCCTTAGCGTGGTCCATAATAATGACCTCCTTCGGCTCTGTCTCCTCCCTTGAAGCTGGTTCTTTTCTCAGCCGGACATAGCAGTCCGGATATGATGCCTTGCTGGGCCAGAATTCTACCTCCTCTAGGGGAACTGAACCCAGCTTATCCGAGATGACGATCTTTCCAGTCGTCATCGGCATGTGCTCAGCATACCTCCATGGGTTAGCATCTGAGCATATGGGAAGGTCTTTCACATTGAGCCTTTTCCGGGGCCCATGTGATTCTGCCAGGGACTGCATACGCAGTTCCATTGCAGCCGCCTTCTCCTGATTCTCCTTCTGCATTTGTTGGATCATTCCAACAATCGAAGAGAGGGCCTGTCCCAGTTCTACTGGGAGACCAGCCGATGTTGAGGGGATAGGCTCCGGCATCTGAACCGGAGTAGCCGACACCTCGTCGACCTCATCCACTACGACATCCGGGGTTTGAACTTGATCCTGACCTTCTGCCAGGAGGTCTTCTTCCAAACCTTCGTCCAGGTCAGACATCCTGTCACACAACTGGATGTCTTGCATCGCATCTGCGACTTCCTCGTCCACCTGGACTTGATCTTGAGGGATCTCCTCTTGAGGCTGGGGAATCACTGCCTCAGCTGATGCCTGGGGAAAAAGATACGCCCTCATCTTCTCACTTGGAAGATAAGGGCCAGAGGTGTTCTTCTTGAAGCCCCTTACCCAAGTACGAAGCTTTTCCCTAGCTATATCCCTTGATTCCGCCGTTCTAGGGGAATCAAAAGCCTCAGTAATCAGGTTAGTGCATACAGTACATACCTGAGGGTCCAATACTGGAGATCATCCTTGGAGACAGCGCATGCTGCGTGTCTCCTACAACACTCATGTCCGCAGAGGTTCTTGCTGCGGACATTGCAGAAAACATTTCCGCACTTCGGAGGGTCCTCCTGTAAAGAGAAGAAATTTCCATGAGTATCAAGTGAACTATGTATCACTGGATATGCATAGTATAGCATAACAATTCATAAAGGAAAGACACACACTTGTGTTTCCCTCACAACCCATTGTTGCAGCCTTCCAGATAATAAAATCAAAAATGGTTTATCTCTACTAGAGTAACCAATGCAAGGTTTCCAGAGGAAACAGGTTGAGCTCACACCTAGGCAATGATTTTAAAATCCTGGATAATAGACGGGGAAGAACTCTGCTTCCTGTCTGAGGGCAACAGCAAAGGGCTGTGCAAGAAAACACAATAGTGTTAGAAGATACAGTGCTGTACCTAAACTTTTACTATAGTTTTCTTCTTACTGTATATGCTATACAGAAGAATACTAGTACAGTATAGGAGGATGTGTGCCGGCCTGCCTTTGCCGGCCGGCCCACACCACAATTAGCTTTAAAGTATACTACTTAACAGCTATAGGGCGGCAGCCCTCTGGTTCAAATGCCTGTGCCGGCGGCAGCAGCTGCCGGCCAGCAACAGCCAGTGTTGGCCGGCAATGATTGCCGGCCAGCAACTACACAAGGTAGTACCCAGCTGCCGGCCACACTCTTGGTGACCGGCAGACAAGGACTGACATAAGCCGGCCGGCAAAGGTACAAGACCGAGGCCAGCCGGCAGCAAAAGAACCAGAAGACTACACCTGCCCGGCTGCCGGCCTCATAGGCCGGCAGCCGGGACAGGTACAGCACTAGAAGAAAATAGAATGGATGCCGGGATAAGAGTGTACACAACCCCCCAAGCCCGGCAACCGAAAGAGTGCATATAAGGAAGGGGAGAAACTTAATTCAGGCTTCCTTGACCAATGCCGTCCGGCTCTGCCGGCAGGCATGGATGAGGGACCAAGAGAGGTCCGGGCAGCAAACCCTCGAAAACATAAGACCCTTGCCGTCCAGCATCTCTGCCGGCCGGCAATGGGCTTAGTCAATTCCACATCCCAACCTATACTAGGTCCAGAAGTAGAATGACAAACAGTACAGTAATACCCCTGCCGGCCAGCTCTGCCGGCCGGCAAGGTACAGTACAGTAATGGCTAGGCCATTACGGAGATAGAGGGGGAAGGGACAAGAGGGTCCTGCCAACCTTGCTTTAGTGACAGATCACCCGCAGCCAAGAACTTTGTCTTAGCCTAAGGGAGATCTAAGGGAAAGGGCCAGCACAGTAGTATAATACCTGCCAGCTTCCAGAGCACCAAAGCAAGGAAGGCGTTGCTACTCCCAAGGGAAGATTTTATCCTCCCCGAGAACAGCAACAGGACTTAGTCTGGTCGATCACACAAG
>NC_090737.1:78251704-78259204 GCF_036898095.1 Palaemon carinicauda
GAGTGGGGCTGAGACAGGGATGTGTGATGTTGCCGTGGTTGTTTAACTTGTATGTTGATGGAGTGGTGAGAGAGGTGAATGCTCGAGTGTTCGGAAGAGGATTAAGACTGGTAGACAAGAATGACCATGAATGGGAGGTAAATCAGTTATTGTTTGCGGATGATATTGTACTGGTTGCAGACACAGAAGAGAAGCTTGACCGACTAGTGACAGCATTTGGAAGGGTGTGTGAGAGAAGGAAGTTGAGAGTTAATGTTGGTAAGAGTAAGGTTATGAGATGTACGAGAAGGGAAGGTAGTGCAAGGTTAAATGGCATGTTGAATGGAGAGATACTTGAGGAGGTGTGTCGTTGCAGCAAATGGGGGGAGTGGAAACAGATGTACGTCAGAGAGTGAATGAAGGTTGCAAAGTGTTGGGGGTAGTTAAGGGAGTAGTAAAAAATAGAGGGTTGGTCATGAATATGAAGAGAGTTCTATATGAGAAAGTGATTGTACCAACTGTGATGTATGGATCGGAGTTGTGGGGAATGAAAGTGATGGAGAGACAGAAATTGAATGTGTTTGAGATGAAGTGTCTAAGGAGTATGGCTGGTGTATCTCGAGTAGATAGGGTTAGGAACGAAGTGGTGAGGGTGAGAACGTGTGTTAGAAATGAGTTAGCAGCTAGAGTGGATATGAATGTGTTGAGGTGGTTTGGTAATGTTGAGAGAATGAAAAATGGCTGTCTGCTAAAGAAGGTGATGAATGCAAGAGTTGATGGGAGAAGTAAAAGAGGAAGGCCAAGGTTTGGATGGATGGATAGAGTGAAGGAATCTCTGGGTGATAGGAGAATAGATGTGAGAGAGGCAAAAGAGCATGCTAGAAATAGGAATGAATGGCGAGCGATTGTGACGCAGTTCCGGTAGGCCCTGCTGCTTCCTCCGGTGCCTTAGATGACCGCGGAGGTAGCAGCAGTAGGGGATTCTGCATTATGAAGCTTCATCTGTGGTGGATAACAGGGGAGGGTGGGCTGTGTCCCCCTAACAGTACCAGCTGAACTCAGTTGAGTCCCTTGTTAGGCTGGGAGGAACGTAGAGAGTAGAGGTCCCCCCTTTTTTTTTTTTTCATTTGTTGATGTCGGCTACTCCCCAAAATTGGGGGAAGTGCCTTGGTATATGTATGTATGTATATATATATATATATATATATATATATATATATATATATATATATATATATATATATATATATATATACAGTATATATATATATATATATATATACATATATATATATAAATATATATATATATAAATTTATATTTCTATATATATTAACATTTATATATATATATATATATATATATATATATATATATATATATATATATTTATATATATATATATATATATATATATATATATATATATATATATATAGATATATATATATATATATATATATATATATATATAGATATATATATATATATATATATATATATATATATATATATATATATATATATATATATATATATATATATATATATATATATATCTATATATATCTATATATGCTTGTTATATATATATATATATATATATATATATATATATATATATATATATATATATATATATATATATATATATATATATATGTATAAGGTATATATATGTACGATATTTTTCTATATTATTCTTTACATAAATTTGTCCTCATAACATATTACGCAAACACCACTTCTTCATATGACTCCATTCACTATTTAAATTTATTTGTCGTGCATTATATTCAGATAAATATCATATATATATATATATATATATATATATATATATATATATATATATATATATATATATATATATATATATATATAGAGAGAGAGAGAGAGAGAGAGAGAGAGAGAGAGAGAGAGAGAGAGAGAGAGAGAGAGAGAGAGAGAGAGAGATAGAAAGTTTAGGGGGGTGAACTAGCGTAGAAAGACAGTAAACAGACGCAAGTTGAAGGGCACATTATCATTATTTTTATTACTGCCTGCCAACCCATAACCCTAATTGGAAAATAAAGATGCTATATGCCGGAGGGCCCCAACTAATCCAGGACCTTAGGGGGACTATCGCTCAGATTTGTCTACAAGCATGGAATTTGGCACAGAGTAGATGATGTCATATTGAAACAATTTCTTGACAGCGGCAAAGACAATATTCATTGGGATCGCCATTTTTGCCAAATTCAATATGGTCGCACTCGATATTTCATTTGGCCATAACTTCATAACCCATACAATGTATTAGCACTTAGTATGGTTTCTCGACCTCAAAGAATCTAAATCTGGGTTCAAATATCACATAGTGCATGTACTTTTGCTAATCTGAAGTTTTAAAATGTATATTTCTAGACTAAAACCTGTATTTTAATACTTACATTAAGTGTTTCAGTTTGTTTCTGAACATGTTCACTAATGAAAATTTTTTATGAGTCTGTTCTTAGTGTACTGTCACTGTAGAATGTATTTGGCTAAGTATCATCATTTGTGATACACATGGCTTAGCATTTGCACACCCTGGTGCACCGGACTCCAGCTCTGCTACATTTACAATTTTTGTACAAGACCGTTTGCAGCCACAGTGCAGTAGGATGGAACATGCTTTACTGGCATCTTCAAGTGTTGTCCAGTGTGGTAACCAAATACAAGTGGTTCCTTTTTGCCAACCCTATGGTGTGAAGCTGGGAATAGTCTCGTGAACCGTGGTTGTCTGTTTTCAGAAGTTTTCTTGAAGCAGAACCCACTTGAGATGTTATAAGAAAGCTGCTTGTGTGGGTGGAATGTTCTCTTGGGTTTTCTACCACTCGTGAATAGATGATATCCAGCTTCGTTGACCCTGGTCAGTCCACATCCCTTGCTGTGCATGATGACTGCAAATCGTTCGAGATTATGCATGTATAGTGAATCGAGGCTGAGGAGATTTGGATTATTGGTCAATGACATCAATGTTTCTGTGAGTCTTGGAGTGTTTTGCACAGATGTCCAAGCAGTTTTTCAGCCATATCCAAGGAACTGTGATGTCGCTTCATACTCTGTTATTTCATGGAAAAGGGGGAACGCGAGAGATCTGGAAGGTCTAAAGTGAGCACAGATGTCATGGATGGGGATGTCATAGACTTTTTTGTCACTCCCAAAACACACCCAGAGTTCCAAGAAACCAAGGCTTGAAAAAAAGTGTATGGCAAGGACCACCACATCACTATCAACAGTACAAACAATAGCTATCTTTTGGCCCTTGACTGCTGCATGTGCCAAATGAAGGAATATCCTGATATCGGCCTTGGCATGATTTCAGGGTTGGAGTGCTGAGACGTTGGCTTTTCTGTTAGATAAAACATTTTCACCTTTTGGTACTGAGCAGGAATTTCCCCCCGTCCCCCAGTCATTCTTGACTATCTCCTCACTAAGGAAAATGAACAACTCCTTGTTGTCATTGTTCTTCAGGAGTCCACTGTTCCAATCATGTTTTGGGATTCATGTGCTGCCATTTCCAGCCCTAGTCATGGACCTGTACCTCGACGTTGATGTGGGAGCGACTGCAAACTCTCTTCTGGATAGGTGTTCCATATGGCATCAATACGGAAAACTGCAGGATTTATCTGGGATTTCAGGAATGGGATCATATTTTGTGTTGCATACTCGGCAAATGTTTTTGCTGATGTGAGTTGCACCATGTGAATAGCTGCAGGCATGTCCAGTACAACAATCGTTGCAGACCTAGCTTGAGATGACCGACCTGTTGAAGCTTTGATGCATTCCAGAATATCAGACTTGCTGCCGGATGTAAGTGAGCCATGGTCAGCCAAACTTGGTGGTTCCATTTGATTTTAAAGGCAAAAAAAAAAAAACACCTCCATATCAGCATCTGGTCGTGATTGAAGTGACAGGAAGAGTTGTGTGATAAAATTCATGTTTCTTTTTTATGTACCACTGGCTTTGTTGCCTTTCTTGGATAAGTCAGGTCGATTAGTAAAGGTCAAGATGTTGTCATCAGATAATGTTGGACACTGGAACAGTTGCCTTGTCGAGTGTTTGTGCAACATATTCTTCATGAAGATCTTTGTCAATATCATCGACTTGGCAGAGAGATGTGACGACTTCTTGATCAATGACTTCTTGGGTGTCAAGCACAACAAATTCCAAACCAGCAACAAAAGGATTTCCTAGCTCTTTGATGCTTTCAACAAATGACAGGATATATTTCCTGTATTTTACTTGCAAGCTCTGTGCTTCTTCATGGTGAGCAGTGCTTGAGCTTGGGGTGTCAAAAACCATCTCAAACTCTTCAACACATCGAGAACAATGTGGACCTATCAGAAAGCAAAGTTTGAGCACTTGAAGATTTTCGCACAGCCCAATAGCCCCACCATGAGCTTGAATATTCTTGTTCGACTGTTCATGAGACTGATCCTTCCAAAAATTCCCTTTCAGAAATTCTGCATGTACATCTGGGTGACTCTCAGCTAGCTGCACCATATTCCGAACATGTACTGGTAGCCATCCCACATAGTTTGTTTGGTCCATCACGCGAAACCATGGATAAAGCTCATCGCATACTTGGATATAGAGAAGAAAATCACCTTCGCGCATAGAACGGATAAAGCGGCATAAGAGCAGCTAAAGCTCCATGATGGTGGCCCAATAATTGAACTGCGGGCTTTCTGTTCTTTAGAGTTTATCCCAATTTTCCTGTGACTGTGGTGCCTCGAGAACCTTGTAACAGTACGCTAAATATGCCCTGTTCTTCAGGAGATGAAGAGACATCAGAGATACTTGGTGCGCCTAACGTGTACGTTTGATGTGATGCTCATCAAGGGCTGATTGTGCGTGTCCAGATGTCATAACCTCTGCTTGAGAAAGCGCTGTCGCCCATCCTGAGTCTCCTAGTAGCTTTCCAATCATCGGATAAATCTTGTCTTCAATGTGCAAAGCTCTGAGCATCAGAACCAGCTTATTTTCTCCAAGAATATCTGGGAATGTCCATTGCAGTTGCTTTGTTATGGCATAAATTGGCTGATCAGCACCAAAGACACTAGTCTGGCTAGGATTAAGAAACTATGTACCTTGCATAGTGAGGTGCTTTGCATGCTTTATCATGGATGCAAAAGCTGTTTTTTTTCTGGAAAAGGTGGCAAAACCCCTATCACTGCTGGTGGTTTCAGAGAGTCCTCACTAATGAGTCGAGAGTTGTACCCTGATTAGATGATAGCTTCATCAGCTGAAATTGTGTCCTTTTCTAGCACTGTGGTAACGTGTTTCATCTAAGCTTCGTCCTTCCCCTTGGCTGCGTTTATGAAGTTGTTAGTTGGTCAAAGTAGCCCATTGGAGTTTCTGGGTAGAAACAAAGGCTTGTTAGATATCTCTATTAGTTGTAAAATAATATTTTAGTCCTGAAGTTTGGGTACAGATGTATCAGAGAAGTCTAGCTTAATAGGATCTCGCTGTTCACCATAGTTTTCCCAAGATAGATGGTTGGTTGCACTGAAAGCGGTGCCGTGTAATTCATCCTGAGAAAAGTTTCCTTTGCTATGACTATCCAAGTTATCCATGTCATATGTCACAAATACATTCCTTCGCATATTTGTTGGCAACACAACTCCATCCTCAGCATGATGCTTGCAAACTGCTCGTGCAACAGTATGTTTTACCTGCATCACACGTTCATAGGACACTGACATTTCGACTTGGTGAACATTTTCTATCTACTTCTTCAGTTGTGCTTTTCCATGCATTTTCAAGCCTTTGTACAAAACAAATGGGATTTCCTCTTCTACTCTGTGTCATATGGTGCTTGTCTTAGTGACATTGTATGTACCATAGTAGGTGTTGTAAATGACAATCTATGAAATGATGCATGCAATCCTTGTCCTTCCTTGTACATGATTATCCATTTCAATATTTATTTGATCTCGCTGGAAGGATGGACCTTGAAAAATTACATCCATGAAGCTCTGAAGCTCTTCTGGTACAGGAGCAATTATGCAGTCTGACGAAAATGACCCATTGAATGATTTCTGCTTCATAGGACAAAGCTTGCCTAAAATCACCGCAGCCCGCATCAACAATAAAGCATCATCTTGGTTAAGCAGGGTATCATGGGCTTTTGTAACTAAGTCAGCTACGTTGGTAGAATTAGAAATGTATATTTATTTCCCTTGTGCAAACTCACCACAATACGGAAGATGATCAAGAGGATGATCTTTAAATCGTATTGAATGTGGCTCCATGGTGTCCAGACATGGATTCCCTTGTTCTTCCATCAGTGTCCGATAAATGTGACTAAGAGAGGGGAGCTTAAACACTGAGTCAGAATCCTCAACAATGGCTATTATTTGTATCAGGGCGATTGGGTCTAACTGAGGTTAAGCAGGGGCTGTGGAAGCTCAGCTTTGTGCAGCATATCGAGAATCTCGAAGACGCAAGTAACATTTGACATGATAGTAAGTGTCACCGGTATGGGCATCGGCAGCTTGTGCAACCAGTTATCCAATCAACTAAAAATGATTATTCATCATTGCACAGCTTTTAAGGTTGGCATCAAATTCATCAGTTGCTACCTTGCGTAAATTGGTCTTATCGGCTCCATCGCAGATGACATAAGAAGTCCCAGCTGATTGCAGTTTCTTGGGTGAAGCTTGTGCAGTGGACCTGGCTTTTGACGCAATCTCTTCACATGAGAATTACTGCAGTAGCTCCAGCATGTCTTGTGGTATTTTAAATTATTCAATTGAAGCATGTTTGCTATTCCCGAATCATCGTCCAGTTGTTCTAACGACACAGTAATACCAAAAGGAACAACATTGATTTCTTTGGAGCCATTTAGATCTCTTTCAAGAGTTAAAATTCATTCCTCCTTTGGTTATTTTAAATTTTCATCTTTGTCAGTTTGACATAGACAACAAAGCTGCCAGTTGGTACTAAATATTTTCACAAATCACACGTCGATGACTCTTTCAAACCACCAACATGTCACACGTACCTGACGAGTAAAATAAAAAGATTATTTAGAGAAGTAAACGACATGTCTTGAAGCAACTTTTCATGACTAAAGTGTAACGTTCTATTCGGTAGGTATGAGAACAGGAGTAAGATTAATATATTGGAAAGTAACCACAATGGAACAGTAAAGTCTAAAATATCGCAATTTGCATGTCTTTTAAAGAAAATTTGCAAGTATACTCAGCATATGGGATGTGCTATGCAAAAATTTGAAAGCAGATTCGGATTCCTTGAGGTTGAAAACACATGCAAAGTGATTTTACACGATGGTGTATGACAGTCAGTCATGAAGTTATCGTGAAATGAGAAACCCAGTGGTGGCTATATTAGATATTGCCAACATGGTGGCCCCAGTGATCATCGGCTTTGGCGCCTCAACAAATGAGTTCATTATGGCCTAAACCTACATCTGTACCATATTTCATGCTTGTAGATAAATTTGCAAAATATCACCGTAATATGTCCGTA